>NW_007198138.1:225739-298018 GCF_000164805.1 Carlito syrichta | reverse complement strand
CCCAGCAGGTCGAGGCTGCAGTGGCCGGGAACGGCCACTGCACTCCAGTCCGGGCGACAGAGTGAGACTCCAACTCAAAAAAAACCCCCCCAAACCCCCCAAAAATTAGCCAGGCGTGGTAGCCTGCATCTGTAGTTCCAGCTACTTGGAAGGCTGAGGCGGAAGGATCGCTGGAGCCCAGCAGGTCGAGGCTGCGGTGGCCGGGAGCGGCCACTGCACTCCAGTCTGGGTGACAGTGAGACTCCAACTCAAAAAAAAAACCCCAAAAAACAAAAAAAACTTGTACTTGTTCATAGCAGCACTATCCATAGTAGCCAAAAGATGGAAACAACACAAATGTCCATCAACTGATGAACAGTACACAAAATGTGGTATAGTCATGCAAGGACTATTATGTGGCTATTAAAAGGAATGAAGTACTGGTGGATCATGCTGCAACAGAAACGAAGCTTGAAAACAACATACTAATGAAAGAAACCAGACACAAAGTCCACAATATTCTATAATTCCATTTATATGAAATATGAATTTATATGAAATACCTAGAATAGGCAGATCCATAGAGCCTTATTATAGAAATAATAAGTGAAAGCATATCAGTGGTTGCCAGGGGCTGGGGGCAAGGGAAAAACGGAGTGTTTGCTTAATGAGTGCAGGTCTTTCTTCTGGGGTTACGAAAGTGTTCTGGAACTATATTTGGTGTTGGTTCAACATCATTGTAAATATACTAAACATCACTGAATTTGTATACTTTTTTTTTTTGAATCGGAGTCTTACTCTGTCACCCAGGCTGGAGTGCAGTGGCATGCTCGTGGCAACCACAACCTCTGCACACTGGGCTCAGGCAATCCTTCTGCCTCAGGCGTGCGCCACCATGCCCATTTAATTTTTTGATTTATTGTAGAGACAAGTTCTCACCACATTGCTCAGGCTGGCCTCAAACCCCTAGACTCAGGCAATCCTCTCACTTCCATCTCTCAAAATGCTGAGATTACAGGTGTGAGCCACAATACCTGGCACAAATTTATATACTTTAAAATGGTTAAAATGCAGAATTCTAGGTTCTGTGAATTTTATAACAATAAACTAAGATTATATATCTTTTACGAAGGTATTCCAGGCTTGTTTACATTGTTTATTATATAAATATTTGTTTATATAATCCCTGTTGGTATGGTGAGAAATCACGCACATGAGCCAAAGGTGTGTCTCCTCTGGGTACCATTTGCTGACAAAGGAGTTGCTGTGAAGTTTCAGCTAAAAATTGTGGCATTTCTGTGGGAACTACATAAATAACTCAAGAGTCTTTCCAAAAAAAAAAAATTAAATATAACAGACAAACTAAGGTTATGTTTCAAACCAAAATAAATATACAAAGCACTGGATCTACAGACAGGCATCACTGCTTCAACTCCATTGAATCCATATACTGTACCTTAAACCTCCGGAAAATGTTGCTTGTTTTCGAGTGTAAAATATTTCCTTATGTTTACTTGCTATGGCTCCTCAATCCTGCTGCCTCTAAAGGTAATTGCTGACTAGAGGCAACAGATGTAAAAAAACGCAACAGTGCAGGATTCCCCTGGGATGGCTGGGGCACGCAGAGGCCCTCGGCCAGACTTGAGCTTAAGAGCAGATCATAAGGAATGCCCTTTTTTTTTCCAGTCAGCTTCTTACTCTGGTGCCCAGGCTGGAGTGCAGTGGCACAATCATAGCTCCCACGACTACCACAGTCTCAGCCTCCTGGGCTCAGGAGATCTTTCCACCTTAGTATCCCAGGGTAGCAGGGACTACAGGTATGTGCCACCACGTCCAGATAATTTTTCATTTTTTTTGTAGAGACAGGGTCTCGCTAAGTGGCCTAGGCTAGTTGTGAACTCCTGGGCTCAAGCAATCCTTCACCTTGGCTTTCCAAAGCGCCAGAATTATAGGTGTGAGCCACCGAGCCCAGGCTAGGAGTGCAATTTTAATTCAAGGTATGGGGAACCACATCTTTTGAGTATAATGTCCAGTATAGATAATTTATAGTTCTCTCTGCTGTCCCCATTTTTAAAAAATATGATTTACAAATCACCCCAAAACAAATTCAACAAATAAGACTACCCATGACTTCTTTTTTGAATGCAGTCTTACTTAGTTTATATAACATGTCTCAGAAATGTGATCTATGGAGGTCTCAGGCATGGCGAGAGGAAGGCAAATATAACCACAACTCAAATATTTTTAGTTTACAAGACTAAAAATATTGTACCCTCCATTTTAAACCTGAATGCTTTTATGAACAATGAAAAAACTGTGTCCTACACATATATTCATTAATTTCATTCACAGTCTACTTTGCCAAGAGGGATTTGAGCCAGACCAGGTATTGGGTGGTTAGTCTTCTGTTTTGCTGACCTTACTGTCGTCAATGCATGCTGCAAACCCAAAAGACTTTGTACTCCGTTACTCTAAGCAAAATTCCATTCCATGGAAGTATAAAATGAGACAACCATATTCTTATTCAAATGAACATATACTCAAATCAAATATAAATCGGAGTAACAAAATATTTCGAATATTTTGATATAATATTTGTCAATACTGATCAGACACTGTTAACTTTTTTCCTGTTTGAGAAAGAAGGACACGACCCCTGAACTGGTTTGGTGTCTTCAAGCACTAATGGGCCACAACAGGACTAGGTTGAACTCCAGTGTACATCAACAGAGGAATAAAAACCCTAGAAGGAAGTGAGGGTGGTGGAGGCCATCACAGGATGCTCAAAAATCTCTGGTATCTCCTGAAGTCCTTCTCACTGGTACCATTTTTATCATCACTCTAATGACACATGTGGAAAACTAGGGAAATAATAAAAGCACAAAGGGGTAAAATGAAAAATCACTTCTGTGATGCCTCCGCTCAAAGATAACCACGGTGAATATTTGATGCGAGTCCTTCAGCATCTTTTCCTGTACCCACAGCTATTTATAAAAATATTTTTTTAAAAAACCAGGCTTGCATTCTGTATGTAATGGTTGTAACCCATTTTTCACCTAATAATATGTTTTTTATTTTAGGCTGGGCGTGGTGGTTCAAGCCTGTAATACCAGCACTTTGGGAAGCCGAGGTGAGAGGACTTCCTGAGTCCAGGGGTTCTGGACCAGCCTGGACAATATAGTGAGACCTCGTCTCTACAATAAATCAAAAAATTAGCTGGGCGTGGTAGCACATACCTGTAGTTCCGGCTACTTGGAGGGCTGAGGCAGAAGGATTGCCTGAGCCTAGCAGGTCGAGGCTGCAGTGGCTGCGAGCATGCCACTGCACTCCAGCCTGGGTGACAGATTGAGATTCCAACAACAACAAAAAAATGTGTGTGTACATATATATATGTGTATACATATATATGACATATATATGTCTTATGTATATATATATTACACTTACAGATTCTTCCTACATTAAGTGACACAGTCACCATTTAAAAAGTATAGTCAGGGCTGTGGTAACAGACATGGTCTGCTGAGTCCTTGCTATGCACTGGGCATTATGCTAAACACTTTATACTTATTATATTCTTTTGACATGACAGCACCTCTGGGAGGAAGGTACTATTTTCACCCATCTCTAAGAGAGGCTTAGAGAAGTGAAAGCAGGATCCTTAGCCACCAGGCAGCAGCTGTGCAGCTCTGGGGCTGTGCCTCATGCCTCCACCAGCAAATGCAGCTAAGCGCTGTCCCTGGATTCACCCACTCCATGTGTGGCAGGATGGACTGGGGGTTCAAATGTTCCTTAGTGTTTATCTAAAGGTAAGGGCGAGGAAGGAAAAGGGGGTCTGATGGAAAGCTATGGTCACACAGTTCTCATCTTTAAAACTTTAAAGTAAACTTGTGAGTCAAAGAAGTGGGAACGTGTTTCTTGCCAAAGTTTTTTCAGTGTCTTCATATTGCCTTTTGACAGCCAGATATAAGTTGTCTGGAAACTTCCTTAGCAATAGAGAATACATTAACTTAAACTGAATAATTCAAACTTATAGGCTGTCTTGTAGAAGGAATATAGTATAGTGATTACCTATATTTCACTGGGTTTTTAGAAAGTTTTTAAAAATAGCTTTTTGAGATACAATTCATATACGGTTTACTCATTTAAAGTATGCATTTCAGTGTTTTTTTTTTGTTTGTTTTTGTTTTTTTGGTATAGTCACAGAATTGTGACATCATCACCAAAATCAATGTTAGAATGTTTTATCACCCCACAAAGAACTCCTGTACCCATTAGCGGTCACCCTCCCCCACAACTGTAAGCAACCACTAATCTACTTTCTGCCTCTAGAGATTTGCCTGTTCTAGACATTTACGTAAATGGAATCTTAAAATATGTGGTTTCTATGATTGGCTTCTTTCATTTAGCATAATGCTTTCAAGATTAATCAATGTTATAAGCATGTATCTGTGCTTTCATCCTTTTTGTGGACAAAACTTTATTGGGGGTTTTTTGGTGTTTTTTTGTTTTTTGAGTTGGAGTCTCACTCTGTCGCCCAGGCTGGAGTGTACAGTGGCACGCTCATTGCCACTGCAGCCTCGACCTGTTGGGCTCAGGCAATCCTTCTCCTCAGCCTCCTATGGAACTATAGGTGTGTGCCACCATGCCCAGCTAATTTTTTTAAATTTATTGTAGAGATGAGGTCTTGCCAAGTTACCCAGGCTGCACTTGAACCCATGGGTTCAGGCATTCCTCTCACCTCAGCCTCCCAAAGTGCTGGGATTATAGGCGTGAGCACCACGCCCGGTTTTTATTGGGTTTTAAAAGTATTAAATGAGTCTCTTGTAAAATGTTTAGAGTCTCTTGCACACAGTAACTGCTCATTAAATTGTAATTGCTACTTCCTTCAACAAGAAATCACTGCAGTGGCACATATAATAGTAATTGCCTTTCCAAATGTCTACTGCCAAGCAGATGTAAGTTATTAAAATTCATATTTGAGTCCAATAGCTCATTTTAACTATTTTAAAGTTTTATTATGGTTTAAAAAACATTCTTTAAATTATGATTATTTGCAATTATTTTCTGTAGTAAAAATGATTTATCCTCCATTATATCACTACTTAGTACAACAAACAATGCAAAGTGAGAAAAGCTAAACTATTCAACATAATATTGGGTAAAATCTTAGAAAAATGTAATTATCCTCTAACCAAAGAAAGAATGTACTGGCATTTCCCTTAGTAATACCGTAAAAAGATAATTCATATTTCTAACACACTTAACATAGTCAACTATAGAAAGAGCAGATTCTCAGAAATGAGAGGGATCTCAAGAACTTAGCTAATTCATCTTTCAACTTCAGACACAACCCAACTAGTAATTCTGGGCAAACAAGAATTTTTTTCCCCCATGGAATACCCTGAAAAGGCAACTCTTTAACCATTCTTAATAACTAATTCCAACATCTAGAGCCCCCACCCCCAGGAAACGGACTTTATTTATAGTCATTCTCCTCAGCCTCCATGTGGAAATAGCTGCTTTTGGCTTGAGTTATGATCATCTTTGAAAGGTGTGCTCTGTCCTCAAGTACCACTGTTACATTTCTCTGTCGATCTTTTTTTTGGCATGTTTGTATTTTAAATCTTTCCACATAGCTCTTATTTTCCAAATCACGTGGCTCTTCTTTTTGGCCTCTCTGTCCTGTATCCTCTCCTTCAGGTAAGTCCCTCAGAGGAACTGTGCAATCTCCTTTCCTAGGGATCCTTAAGAAAAAGTCATTTACCTGACAAGATGGCCAATCTCAAGATTCCTAGAATTGTCAACATCAACTCTATCCCAGTGAAGTCTGACTAGAGTTGAGGAAAATGCCAACTTCTTTGTGCCTCTGAAGTCTCTACTCACTGATCACTTGTTCTCCTGGATTTTTCTCTTTGTGCAGTCATTTCTCAGTTCTTTTTTTTTTTCCTTCACAGGTCTTCACTGAGCTATTAGCCAGAATGGCCATTCGGAACCCTTTTTATGGGCTGCTGTCCCCAGAGTCCTTCAGCTTCACCAGTGGGTTAGGGGTGAGTGTGATGCACACATGCTCTCTGCCTCACCCTCCCAGCCTCACGTGCAGACATGGATCAAGACTTCCCAGGTGAGACCACCTGCACAAAACACAAACTCCAGATCTACAAGGTTCTGAAGGAGTATGCTTGAATGGAAGGGTCTAAATAGTCTCCAATTAGAACAGCTATGGCTATTTAACATTATAATGCCTGTCAAACATTTTGCAGAAAGGATTTTTAAAAAAACTAATACTGTGTTATTACACAGGACTCTGTTCTTGTCCAGATATTTGAAAACTGATAGACGTCTCTCCAGTTTAGAGTTACCAGATTTAGCAAAGAGAAAGAAGATGCCCAGTTAAATTTGAATTTCAAGTTTACCTGTGTGAGCCCAGGTAACACCATCTTAAACACTCCTGCCACTTTGCTAGCTGCCCGAGATGGAAAATTACCAACCAGACTAGGCCGCAACGCATTCTAACACCTAGCCTAACCGCAAGGCTTCCTCTCAACTTACTTAACCACAAGTCTTAGTTACCCCCTAGCAACGCCAACCACACAGATTCTCCCCCCAGGCCCTATAACTGCCCTAGCCTATAAGCGGTAGTAGGCTTCAGTTTCCTGGACTACCCCCACCCCCCACCAGGGTCTCCTCCTTGGAATAAACCTGTGTTGCCATTGAGCTACCCATTTTCAGTCTCTCTTTTCCTATCTGCTCGTTTTCTTGAACTAACAAACTGGGCATCCTGTATTTTACCTGGCAGCCTTATCTGGTTCAGAGGCACAAATGTTCTTAGTTTCCTTTCCTTACATACACATTAATTCACTTATTCATTCATTAATTAAATATTTAATAAATACAAGGTGCCAGGGACTCTTCTAGGTGCTAGGTGATACAGCAGAGGAAAAAAAACATCAGACAAGAATATCTGTTCTCAAAGAGCTTCTACAACACAAAGTCCAGAAAAGAGGCACTTTGCCATTTGTAATCTACCAGCCTCAGTTGCCTACATGTATGTGGAGATACGTAGAAGAAAAACACAGGATTTGAAGGCAGAAGATGGCCAGGTCTGTACAGGTTCAGGCCTGTCACTTAATTTCTCAGAGAGGCAGTTTCCTCATCAATGAAATGAGGAGACCACACCTGCCTGACTTCACAGATGAGGTGAGGATGATATGACATTTTGTCAGGGAAAGTGCTCTGTGAGCTACAGAATGTTAAAATTTTACCAACACTGTTGTTATTATGGTTGCTTTGGTGTTTTGAAATTCGAGTCTTTAGGATATATAATTTTTTCACACTATTGTGGAAATTAGGTAGGAAACTAGGCATTTACTTCAAAATTATATGGAAAAGCAACTTAAAAATTCTAGGGTCAGGTGCAGTGGTTCATGCCTGTAATCTCAGCACTTTGGGAGGCTGAGGACAGAGGATTGCCTGAGCTCAGGAATCTAAGATCAGACTAGGCAACATGGTGAGACCTCATCTCTATAATAAATAAAAAATTTAGCAGGGTGCATGCAGTCCCAGCTACTTGGAAGACTGAGGCAGAGGGATAGTTTGAGCCCAGCAGGTCAGGCTGTGGTAGCTTTGATGGAGCCACTGCACTCCAGCCTGGGCTACAGAATAAGACTCCAACAACAACAAAAAAAATTCTAGGACTCAGCTGTTATTTTTTTCTAAATAACAATATTTTTGGCAAATAAACAATTTAGTTCACACTTCAGTGGAAAGAACATAGCTGAGGTACTGGGTAGGCCAATTTATACACATACAAGTAAACAAGTGGTCAACTATTTTTAAATGTACCTACTCTGTCCAATGATGAGGTGATCCAAATTCTGATCTTCTCAGAGGATGGAAATAGGTTATTTTTATTTTGCTACCCACTGAATCCTTCTATTATGTGGCACTTTTTATACAAAATTATATAAAGTTTTTTTCTGATCTAGAGTAATACTTAAAGTTCTGTGGGGGCTAAATGACATGACACACATCCTTCTATAATTCCTTCAGTCCCGGGGTTGTGAGAAGGTCTGTTGTTTTTATTATGTAGACATTTTCCAGTCCTACAGCACTCTTATTTTTGTTTCCTTCAGTTTATTTACTTTTTATGAAATAATTCCAACACAGAGAAGAGTACAAGGAATAATGTATTAGACTTCACGCTCCCACCATCAGCTCTACCAAGATTTAACATTTTTGCCATTCTTGCCTTAAGATTTTTTAAAATAAAATAAAGCATCACTAATATAATTGAAGGCTATTGCACACTTCTACACAGCATCTTTCATTCTCTTCCCTACCCTCTCCTGAGTTGACCGATATCCTGAATTTGGTATTTGCCATTCATGCATGTTTTTAGACTACAACTGCATATGTATGAATTCACATATGGTATTATTTTGCATGTTTTCAAACTTTAAATAAGTGACATCTTTTTCACATTTGCTTATTCCACTCAATAAAACGTCTCTGAGATGTAGCCACACTGATCCACATAGCTCTATTTTAACCTATTATGATAGTACTATTGTACGAATATAGCACAACTTATTTTCCCAGTCTCCCACTGATGTCCACTTATGTTTTTTCCCATTGTAAACAATGTTGTGATAAACATCTTTGGGCAGTAAGTACTCTCTTAATGTAATCACGGGTTCTTGGAAATTGACAATGTACAGCAGGTCCTCAAACAACATTGTTTCATTATAAGGTTGATGAGGAAAGAAACATTTTATTATACACCGTTTGGCTTAAAGTTCCAGTTTCCAAGAATCTATGGATGAAGTAAAAAGTGAGGACTTACTGTACTTGACTCTTTATGACCATGTCCATAATTTCTCTAGGAAATTGCCTAGAAATGAATTTCAGAGTTTAAGGGTATTCACACTTTCAATTCTGTGATCCAGAATAAAACTAAACTCCCCAAAGTATTATACCAATTTATACCATGTATGACAGTTCCCACTGCTCTCTAACCTTACACAAATGTGATATTGTCAGACTCAAGCATTTTTGCCAGTATGAAGAATGTAAAATGGTGTCTCATTGATATTTTAATGGCCATTTTCACAATTACAAGTCAGATGTGCACCTTCACCCATTTATTGGCCAGTCAGGTTTCCGCATATGAAAACTACCAACTTGTATCCTTTTCCTGTTTTCCTTTCATCTTTTTCTTCATGATTTGTCACTTATATATGTCACATTCTATCCTAGCTGTTCACTTCGCTTATGATGTCTTAGACATTTTGAACAGAAGTTTTAAATTTTAATGTAGTTACACATTAGTATTTTCTACTATGGTTTGCAATTTTTATAGGAATTCTTCCCACTCCAATATCATAAAGACAACATATTTCTATTCTAAAAGTTAAACAATTTGGGTTTTCAAGTGCAGATCTTTACCTAGAATTTATTTCTGTGTATAGTGGAGTGTAGGGTATTCTACATGGATAACCCATTATCTAAGAAGCATTTATTGATTTGTAATCCCTACATTATCAATATCAAGTTTCACATTGGTGTAGGCTTATTTCTGGGCCCTTTACTCTGTTTTGTTGCTCTATATATCTCTAAGTCAATACAATACCATCTTCATTTACTGTCAATCCATAATAAGTCTTAATATCTGGTGGGGTGAATGCCCCTACCTCATTCTTCCAAACTGCCACAGATCATCATAAGCCATGGTTCTACCACACAAATTTTAGAATCAACTTGTCAGATTCCAGGAAAAGTACTGTTGAGATTTCAAATGAAATTGAATGCAATTTATAAATTAATTCAGGATTTAACTGCTCCAGTGGCTTTTTGGAAAATAAATATCTGTTAGCTGAAAGATCAACTAAAATTTTATTACCATTCAAAGCAATAATTACCTTACAAACTGCCATGCTTTCTATTTATAGATCTATACATTCTATCACTGAATACACATTATAAAGACCAAAAAACATCAGAGTTCACTGAATTCTTATTTCTACTCTAGGTATCTATCATAAGAAAATAATCCTAATGATAAAAAAAGCCAGATACATAAAATGCACACTGCAGTATTATGTATAGTAGAACAAATGAAAACAACTTAAATATCAATGATAGAACTGTTTAAGCAAACTAGAAGAAATATGCCCAATGATAATCTACAATGCCAATAAAACTGCTAGCTATAACCACCATATATAACAATAATGAAAATGTTTACTTATGGTATTGCATTAAGTTATAAAATTAGGATATCAACTGTTTGTACAATGTGAATACAGTTGTAGGGGAAAAAAACTCAAATATTTGCACAGGAAAATAAAATGTACTAAACTGTTTACAATAGTTAGGTTAGGAGTATGGAATTACATTGCAATTCTCCCACCTACTCTACTTCTTTTTTTATTCTATCATCCAAAGTTTCTGGGAGGTGATTTTATGACTTATATTTAAAAATCAGAAAGAAAAAAAAACATGCTATGGAGCTACTCTTCTATCATAGCAAAATGCATTGTAAAAAATATTTCTAATACATTAATAAAATGAGTAGTTCCCGTGTGTTTTTTCAGGGCTTCATTTAACATTTCAAGAGACAGTGCTTGTGGGAAGCAAAAGATTCAGAAGCTGACGCTCAGGGTTTGGGGTAGATCGATCACTGATTTCTTTTACTTATTTGGGGGAAATAGTACCACCCATTTTTTCAGTAAAAAAAAAAAAAAAAAAGGAAATGAAAATATGTAGATGTGTGAGTTGGTTAGCAAACCTTTTAGAAACAAATGAACATTCATTAAAAGAACTCTAAAATGTCATCTAAATCATTAAAAAAAGAAAGACTGCTTACTTTCTTTTCTCTCAAGTATAAAGGAGAGTAAAAAGCAGGGAGTTTGTCATTTGAAACTGAAATTTAAAAATCTATAACATTATTTCCATTGCTTGTAATTTACCTTAAAAACATGGAAGGCTTCAAACTGGATGTTGGGACTTTTATCTCTAAGGAGGTTCATCATCAGTTTCAGGTTCTCTGGCTTGCTGATATATTTTGTCATAATGGTGAAGTTGTGGCGGTCCAGGATCAGCTCACCTAGCAGCTACAAGGAACACAAAATCAAAGCTATAATCTCAGAGTCACCTTACACAAAATATACGTTACCACTTGTCAATGAAAAACAAAATATCAATGTGAGTAAGAACGGTATGAAAAATACTGGAGTCTTTAAGTGCATCTTAAAGCACAGGCATTTAAAAAAAGTCGCTATTTTATGCTTTTATTTTTAATATTTTATTTTTGTAGAGACTGGGTCTATGTTGCCCAGGCTGGTCTCAAACTTTTGACCTCAGGCGATCATTCTGCCTAGGTCCCTCAAGGTGCTGAGATTACCATGCCTAAACATTTTATGTGTTGTTGTTGTTTTTGGCTAACATTGGTGCCTAATGCATTTTTCTAGCTATTGCTGCAGCTCACCCAGAGCTAGCTAGAAATGAATGTATTATTTTCAATGCTTATTTTAATTATCTTCCTTTCCATTAACATATTGCTCCACAGGCATTCAGGTGCTAGGAACAGCAAAATTGTCCCTATAATTACTCCTCCTTTACCTGAATAAATATACTCCAGTAGTTAACTAGAAAGACAGTTATGTTAAGTGACTTATACCTTTCTCCTGACTTTTATTTTAAACACTGATATAGAGCCAGAAAAAATTATTGATACTGAATCCACATCAAGTTTAGAAAGTACAGCAAGTTTATATAAAAAGGAAAGCAAAACATTTTCTGGGAACAAATAATAGTTTCCCAAATGCATCATTATTCTAGAACAAAAATACCCAATGTTAGAACAGCTGAAGACCCTCTAGCAACATGGCTGACTGTATTATTGTAACTATCTCAGAAACTTCTTTTTTTGAGTCAGGGTATGGTATCACTGTGTTGCCCAGGCTGGAAAGCAGTGGCACAATCACAGCTCCAACTCCTGGCTCCAACTCCTGGGCTCAAGGGCCTCCCAAGTAGCTGGGATTATAGGTGTGTGCCACCACACCTGGCGCGCACACACACACACACACACACACACACACACACACACACACACACAAACACACATATTTTTGCTATGTTGCCTGGGCTGGTCTTGAACTCCTGGGCTCAAGCAATCCCCCTACCTCTGTCTCCCAGTATGCTGGGATTCCAGGTCTCAATTCCATATCTGGCTTGAAACTTTTGTTCCCACTGTAATGGTAGCAATTGCTAAAGGTTCAGCAAGCAGGTGGTTGAAAGGCACCGTAATATAATTTTATATAGGAGATACACTTCATTTTCAATTGTCCTATTTCCTGGACTTTTTCTGGCGGCCTCAGGATAATAATACATCATTACATGGTTATAGAAATCCTGGATGGGAGGAGAAATCACATCAAACTGAGGCATGGTTGTCTATCATAACAGAGGCCCAGATGTGAATATGTGTGTGTGTGTGTGTGTGGGAGAGAGAGAGAGAGAGAGAGAGAGAGAGAGCGAGAGCGAGAGAGAGAGAGAGAGAGAGAGAGAGAGAGAGAGAGAGAGAGAGAGAACACCAGTAAGCAACAATCTTTACCTATGATGCATCTTTTGTCTATTTATTAATAATAAATAAGAATGGCACAATTTAAAGTTACTTTAGTGTATGAAAATAACAATTGTTAAATCTGAAAAAATAAAAGGATGACTACTGTTGGATGTTGGCTGGTCACTAGTCATTCTCATGCACATGAAATAGCAACTGCATAGTTAAATTATTCACCTCCATCCTCCCTAGTTTCTGCAGCCTCTGAAGCTAACTCAACACTCTTCTGGAGACTTTCTTTGCTCCTGATTTCAAGGCCACTGCTTCTTCTTTTCTTATCTCTTGCAGCTTGTTCCTTTGCTAACTATTTTCCTGCCCCTCCTCCTCCCCCCTTCTGCACTCTCAGGTTGTCAATCTTCCAAGCTGTCTACTTGGGTCTCTCATCTCCCAACAGTCTCACCCATACTCATGGGTTCAACTGTAACATTGAGGAGGATGCCTCCAAATCTACACTTCTACGGAAGGATCGCCGGAGCCCAGCAGGCGGGGCTGCGGTGGCCGGGAGCGGCCACTGCACTACAGTCTGGGCAACCGAGTGAGACTCCAACTCAAAAAAACCACAAAAAATAAATCTACACTTCTGGTCTCAACTTCTTTCCTAAATGCTAGACCATGTTTCTAACTGCCCACTGGGCAGCCCCTTGTGGACACTCTGCTGGCAGCGGTCCCCAACCTTCCTGACATTAGGGACTGGTTTTATGGAAGACAGTTTTTCCATGGGCAGAGCGGGAGAAGGATGGGCAGTCAAACCTCACTGCTAACGTTAATCTGTATTTGCAGCCACTGCCCAGCGCTAGCATCACCACCTCAGCTCTGCCTCAGATCATCAGGGATATTAGATTCTCATAAGGAGGGTGCAGCCTAGACCCCTCACATGCGCAGTTCACAATAGGGGCTGTGCTCCTGAGAATCTAATACGGTCACTGATAGACAGAAAGCAGGGCTGAGGTGGTAATGTGAGCATTGGGGAACAGCTATAAATACAGATGAAGCTTAGCTTGGTAGCCCACTGTACCCCTCCTGCTGAGTAGCTGGTTTCTAACAGGCTCCATCAGTGGCCTGGGGGTTGGGAACCCCTGCTGTAGGGACGACAGTTAATGTCTTTCTCTGCTCCTTTCTTTTCCTTGCTGCTCACATAACATCTACATCCAAGATCTACTATTTTTGTTTTTAAAATGTCTCTTGAACATCTTTCATTCCATTTTTACAGTCAGTATTCTCACTCAAACTCTGATTACTTTTCTGCTAGACTACTACACAGCATGCACAGTGGTCTCTCCTGTCTTCACCAAGCCAATCCATTTTGCTTATTTTGTCAAAGTAATCTTCCTGGAAATCGGTTGTATTTTTACTAATTCCACTTATAAAGTCACTGGATAAACAAACAAATACCTAGATTCCCATGGATTTAGGGGAAAAAAGTAAACTCCTTAGGATGGCATTCAAAGCCCTCTGTGACCTGGCATCATTTCTACTGCTTTCTGTCCTCGGCTCTATCTCTCAGTTTTCCTCACTCTTCCACCTCTGTAGTTTCACTCCTCTGGCTCCAAATTTTTGCAAAATTCTTTTACCTCCTCTCTGCCTGTTCAGACGGTACCCATCCTCTCAGGACTAGCCCAGATACTATGTTTGAGAAAGCCTTTCCTCTTCTCTCCAGTGGAATTCACTCTGCCTTGCAGTACTGAGTCTTTAGTGAGCCTATTTCACGTGCCGGCTCTGTAAGAGTGTGTTTCAAATCCTCAGACATCCCAACTGCATGACGTGCGTGGATATTGTTGGGGACAATAAAGTCCTACCAACACAGAATCCTCTCCACAAAATGCAGAAAAGAAAGAAAGCAGTTTTAGCCAGGTGTGGTGGTTCATGCTTGTAATCCCAGCACTTTGGGAGGCAGAGGTGAGAGGATTGCCTGAGTCCAGGGGTTTGAGACCAGCCTGGGCAACTTGGCAGGGCTTCTACAATAAATCAAAAATTAGCTGGGAGTGGTGGCACATGCCTGTAGTTCCAGCTACTTGGAAGGTTGAGGCAGAAGGTTTGTTTGAGCCCAACAGGGAGAGGCTGCTGTGGCCATGAGCATGCCACTGCACTCCAGCCTGGGCAACAGAGTAAGACTCTGACAAGGAAGGAAAGAAGGAAGGAAGGAAGGAAGGAAGGAAGGAAGGAAGGAAGGAAGGAAGGAAGGAAGGAAGGAAAGCTGTTTTATTATTGACTATGCACACCCAGAGAACAATATGGTAGGTAATCTGTAAAA
Organism: Carlito syrichta; assembly: GCF_000164805.1. Lineage (NCBI taxonomy): Eukaryota > Metazoa > Chordata > Mammalia > Primates > Tarsiidae > Carlito > Carlito syrichta. The sequence continues at coordinate 283,163 of NW_007198138.1, read as the reverse complement.
AAAGAGATCACAGAAACAGTAAAATTCTACCTTATTTATATAGCCAAGCCATCCCATACACATGTCCTCAAGACAAAGGATAACCTGATCCCTAGGAGAGGAATTGACAGCACGATTTCTATAAGCTCTTTCATAGTTCACCCCAAATTCCCCTGGCAACTGATGTAGCCATTTGTCTTTGCTATTTCTCTGAATAATAAAATTACTCTTATCTTCTAACAAGCGAATGGTTACAACTTGGAGAAGAGCACCTAGGTTAAATTCTTCTAGTGACAGGGAGATAGGAGCTCCCTAAATGTTTATAAAAGGAATGGCTACCAGACCCTCCAAAAAACAGAAACAAAAACAAAACCTTCTGGTTGTGAAGCTGTCAAGAGACTTATTTGCCTTCTAAAGATATATGCAGAGGGCAACCCCCTCAGGTTCTCTCCCACTGTGGGAGCTTTTCTGACCTCTCAATGAACCCTACTTTCAAAAAAAAGATAGATATATGAAGACAGAGTCAAATACCATGTATGTACACATATATATCATATACAGACATATCAAAAAGGTTTCAGCAAAAAAGGAATTTCATTTTTAAAAAATCACATACATATGCACATACTCAAGACACATTTGTTGAAGTAACATTGATGAGTTAAATTGAGATTAAGTCACTTCAAATTTTATTACCTGGGGATACCTACATATAAATTCTATCCACTCTATCCTCTACTAATACAATTTCACAACTTTTCTGAAACAATGAGTTGTGCTAAATCACTTGACTAACAACACTGAATCATTTAGCCATTGAATGTTAATCTATTTAACTAATATCAACAATGACAAATTGCTACATTCCATAATAACACAAAGCACTATAGAGCAAGAACTACCAAGTAAATGGAAAACAGTCATATTTTATTTCTTCTAATTTCCTATTTTGTGTGCCTCATAGTACATAACAAAACCATGAAGCAAGAGGAAATAAGTTTTAAAACCTAGTGTTTTAATTAAATTGATCAGAGCTCAAGAAACTTTCCAAATTCTACCAAGCTTTTTTTGAATTATAATCTTTCTTGCTGGTAATTAAATGTCAGGCCTCTGAAGAAGATAAATAAATTCCTAAGCTCTGTCACATGAGGGAAAGGAATTTCCCTGTTAATTATTTTTTATTGACACCAGGAATCAAGTAGCCCAAGATGGCTCAGAAAAATCTAGAATGTGATTAACAAAAGGCAGCAGGTAACAAATACTTTGGAATCAAAAAATAGCTTACTACTTAAGACAGTTATTACTTACAAAGTCGCTATTATAATAATCTAACCTCTCTTGTTTCCTATGATTATGAAATATCTATGTAAAAAAATTACGGAATCCATACATATAAACATAGTTGTGTCACAATAGAACACATTGCTACCAGATCTAATTCTTAAAAGGAAAAACCAAAATTGTTTTAGTCGAACATCACAGAATAACATTTTTCTATCAAAAAAGGAGCAAACAATACTTCATGAGTTTGATGCTTATATATGAACCCATTTCAGTTATCTACCTTTTTGTTTGTTTAAACAGAGTGATACAAGACCATTTTAGTAATATCTTTGCCTATAATCTGACATTCAAAAAAGCCAACTCTTAAGTAACCATTTCAACATTTTCTGCATTCTTAGTATACTAATTTATTCCTCTTTTGTCAGGTGCTTCTTCTTCTTTTTTTTTTAACCACTATCCAACCAGTACTTGGTTTTACCATCCTGTAAATAAACTATTTGTGAGACTCCTACTCATAAAGATTTCAGGTAGGAACAGCAACCAATAGTATGTTTGGGTAGATTCATGAAGAACAGGAAAAATGCCTCAGAATAGGCTGAAGCATCTGTAAATACATAGGAAACACAAACAGTTTGAAAAGAGAGAGTTTGAAGGGAGTTTCCATGCCACATACAAATATGGCCTGCTCCTTATCCATGTCACTGGGAACGGCATGGAGGTCTCTTGCTGGAAAATCATGGGAAGGAGGGTAGAAGGATACACAGTGGCAAGAAAGGAACTTTTCACCCCCTCTGCTGCCTCTCGAATTTGCCTTATATACCGTATCAATAACACACTTACCACATGGACAGGCTTCTATTTTTAAATGCAAATGCATTCTGGTAGGAATAAGTCTTATTCACACTCTAGTTAGTCCCAATTATTAATTAGATTAGTGCCAGGTGCAGTGGCTCATGCCTACAATATCCCAGTACTCTGGGAGGTTGAGGCAAGAGGATTGCCTGAGCCTAGGAGTTCACGACCAGCCCAGGAAACATGGCAAGACCTTGTCTCTACAATAAATAAAAAAATTAGCTGAGCATGGTACCTGTAGTCCCAGCTATTTGGAAGGCTGAGGAGGAAGAATCGCCATAGCCCAGCAGGTCGAGGCTGCGGTGGCCGTGAACGTGCCACTATGCTCCAGTCTGGGTGACAGAGTGTGACTCTGACTCAAATAGTAATAATAATTATAATATAGAATAGGTCAATCTCTTCCAGAGACTTAACTCTGGAGATAATGAATTCTGGGGATAATGACAAGGAATATTTATTTATGGAATTTAGCTTGATTTGTTTAATAAATGTCAATAGTTTTTACCATGAACTAGGCTCTGCTCTAACTACCTTATAAATGTTAACGGGGGAAGAGGACAAAGTGAGGCTGAAGACACCCGAGAGGAGAATTAGGGCAAAGGGTACAGGAGTAGGAGGGGACAATGGGATAGCAGGAAAGAGAAAGCAGGAAGACGACTGGAAGAAAAATCCTTGGGTAAAGAAAACAGTGCCAGCTTTGTGACTTTGCTTGTGGTCCTGGAGATGGTCAATCACAGAAAAAAATCCTGTCACAAGTCCTTGAGTCAGCTGAAAATGGTACAAGGACACATTCTAAAGACTATGACCTTCCGCTTTCTTCTTCATGGTTTGGTTCAGTCACTTAAGTTCATTTGAACCTCTGTACTTTAGTCCAATATCTGACAGACTCCCACTAAAAAGAAGAAGGATTTGGAAAATTTATGAGCAGTTTCCCATATGCTGGCCCTTCAGAGCACTGACATCTCTGCTGACTATTCCAATTGCCACCTTCCTCCCAGGGTCACCATCTCTTGTGTTATGGACAGTCTCCTCTAGCTGTGACTATCCTTGGGGAGCCCTTCACAAAACAAGATATGGTTGTGTCAACAGGACATATCCTTATTTTCATCAGCTTCTAGTGAGTATTCTGGACGAGGAAGAACACAGCACTGAGGTCACTGTCTTCTCCTGGAGGTCAGTTCCACGCACAGTTTGGTCTCATCACTATAAGCTCTAGCACAGACGGCAGCACACTGTGGGCTTTCCTTGATGGATCTCCTTGAAAGGCTTTCAACCCAAAGGGAAAACTCCATAAAGAGTGTTGAATGACTGGATGAAAACTGACCTTTCCGTTTAACACTCAGTGAAGGCAAAAAAAAAACAGGCAGAATGTGGGTCATGGCTAATGCAAGATCATGGACAAACTAAATCATCAAAAACATAATACAAAATAGACTGAATTGACTGCCCTAGCTTAGAATTGTATCCAATATTTAGAAGCAAATGTACTGTTCTATGAATGTCATCATCCTGACATGTAAAAATAATACAAGTGTGATATTTAGCAAACTGGAACACTATACAAATTGCTTAACTAAAAACAGTCAATCTATTATCTGCCAGAAACGTTCTTTTGAGTATGGGAGTGAGATGTGGAGGGCAGGGATGCAGCTCCATCCCACTTCTCCTCCCCTTAAGCACTCTCCTACCTCCCCTTGGCCAAATGGCAGCTTCAGGCACATTTCCACTAGGGGTGGCAGGGTCACTTGTGAATGGATGTGACCTTACTCCACTGGGCTCCCTGTCATTTCCACAGGCATTTCATAGGAAGATAAAAGCCTCAAATAGCAGATGTCATTTTTTTTTTTTTTCAGTTGGAGTCTCACTCTGTCACCCAGGCTGGAGTGTAGTGGCACACTCATGGCTACTGCAGCCTTGACTTGCTGGGCTCTGGTGATTCTTCTGCTTCATCCTTTCAAGTAGCTGGATCTACAGGCATGTGCCACCATGCCTGGCTAATTTTTTGATTTATTGTAGATACAAGGTCTTACCAAGTTGCCCAGGCTGGTCTCAAACCCCTGGGCTCAGGCAATCCTCTCGCCTCTGCCTCCCAAAGTGCTGGGATTAAAAGCGTGAGCTACCGTGCCCAGCTATCATTTGGTTTTATGGACACATACACACACATACCCTTATCCAGAGTCACCATGATTTTTCACAGATTTAGGCCTCTGCTTAAAGACCAACTTGTCAGGGAAGGGGCTGGCTGACACTCCAGCTACTCTGGCACACACATATCTATCCCCCCAGTCATCGTCTTCTGCCCCCTTACCCTGCTTTTTAGTTCTTAAAACCACCTGAAAATGATGTATTTGTTTACTGTCTCCTGTCTGCTTTCCTCCCACAGAATGTTGAGGTCCACAGAGCTGTTCTTGGCTGCCACCATATGTCTGGAAGATGAACACGTATTTGTTGACTAATGGAATGGCTGTTCTATTACCTCCCTCATGCTTCCTTCCTCAATAATTCATCCAACTAAGCTGTGTATAGGTAATTAAGAACTGACGTTTTTCTTTCCCTGCTAGCTACACCATCTTTCAACCTCTTTCCAGATTGTTTTTCAGTGTAATCCTGGCAGTTTTTCAGAAAAGTAAAGTGTTCTATATGTGATCAAGTGGCCTTCTCACATATCTGTTTGCTAGAGTTCATTTTTTTTAAACATTATTCTTTTAATTCTAAAGGAATGACCATGTTTCATATTTCAAAATCCCTTTTGTAAATATAACTTGAATATGTCATGTTAGGTGATGACAGTATTTAAAATGACCTGCAGTAATACACTGACTGACTTGAATGCTCAGGAAAAGAGACCTAGCAATGAAACATGATGAAAAAAAAAAAATTCTCTAGGAAAATATATTACAAGTCTAGGAGATAAATGCTTCCCATAAAACAGAAGCCCCCAGGTCATTGCCTTGCTAAGTTATAGTGTGGCAATGAGTTCTTTGAGCTATGACCAGGCCATGTTTTTTAAAGCGTGGCCCTCTCCCTTCCCTTGGGGAGGTGAATCTCTTCTTTTTCTCTCTTTCTAATTTACCTTCTAAATAAACTATATTTTCTAATCTAAAAAACACACACACATACACACACACACACACACACACACACACACACACACACACACACACACCAGAAGCCCCACAACATTTCAACTACATAAATATCATTTTATAGTAAAAAGTTGTTTTATGCTAAAAAATAAATATATTAAGAGTGTAACAATTACTGTGCTTAAAACTTCAAAATCTAATTTTTGCATTTTATGTGTCATATTTTGTCCTTGTTTCCTCTTCCTCTCCCCTTCTCTGCAAAATACACCCCCTTCCCCAAGTCTAGTTAGGAGAGAGATGTATAAGAAACATAAGATGATGTTTTTCTGCCTATTCTATTTCAAGATATACTGAAAGAGAATTACAGGAGCCTCACTGAGTCTCCCTTATTAAGAGTGATTCCTGTCTTTGTTTACTCTAAGAGTAAGATCTTTTCATTTCCAGAAAACATCCCCTAGGAGAGAACTATGGTTCTAGCCAAGTTAACTTAAGTTTGGTTTTCTTTCTTAGAAGCAGTATTATAAAATTTATCATGTACTTATAATTTATATTGTTACTTCCAAAAGCACTGGAGGCAAGACACTTAAATTATTTTGCATCAAAGTACAGCCATAACATAAAACCTACTTACTTCTCAAGTTACCAAAAACAAAGATACTTTAATTTTTCTGTATTTACTCATCTACTGAGAGACTAATCGTTTGCTAATGAGATACCAACCTGGGAGGGAGTCTAACTGAAGAAATTTGAAATTACCTTTAAAGATTGTCTCTTAGTCACATAATTCTCAGACTGAAGCAATTTCTCATAGTCTTCAAAAATCTAATAAAAAGAAAATAAATATTAGAGAGTAATCAGCAGTGCATTCTCGGAACAAGGTTCGCTTTCTCTCTTCTTCTGGAGACAGTTGCCAGCCTCCAGCCCAGTGCAACCTAGTCATGTGCTCTGTACCTCTTTGTGCTTAGCCTTAGGCTGATCAGCACTCTTCAGAGGTAGAGTTCACCCTTTTACTATTCTCCTTGAAATGTGAAGATGCTGGAGGACAGGGAGATCAAGAGATGGAAGAGGTATGCTTCTCTATTTTACCTGAGTTCTGCAAATTAGAAATGAAGTAGAAAAATGGAGTAATTTTGAGTCCTCCCAATAAATCATTTTGAATAAAACATCTATTAAAAGCTGCAAGAGGCCAGACTCAGCCTGTAATCCCAGCACTTTGGGAGGCCAGGGCGAGTGGATTGCCTGAGCTTGTGGGTTCAAGACCCACCAGGGCAACTTAGCAAGATCTCGTCTCTACAATAAATCAAAAATTAGCCGGGCGTGGTAGCATGTGCCTGCAGTTCCGGCTACTTGGAAGGCTGAGACGAAAGGATTGCCAGAGCCCGGCAGGTCGAGGCTACGGTGGCCAGGAGCATGCCACTGCACTCCAGTCTGGGCAACAAAGTGAGACTCCAACTCAAAAAAAAAAAAAAGTTGCAAGATAACTCATTTTATGCCATTTTAAAGAAATCTTGCTAGTAGGTATAGGTCCACAAACAATTTGAGAAAAGATTAAATACACTTAGAACTTCACTTGGCAAGGCCAGGTGTAGTGGCTCACAACTGTAATCCCAGCACTTTGGGAGGCCAAGGTAGGAGGACTGCTTGAGCCTAGGAATTCAAGATAAGCCTAGAAAACATAGGGAGGCCTCATCTCTACAAAAAAATCCAAAAATTAGCTGGGCATAGTGGTGTATACCTGTAGTCCCAGTTACTCAGGAGGCTGAAGCAGAAGGATTACTTGAGCCCAGGAAGACTGTGGTAAGTCATGATTATGCCACAGCATTCCAACCTGGGTAACAGAGTGAGACCCCACTCAAAAAAAAAAAAAAAAAAGAATCAGACTGTCAAATTAATCACACAAGAACAGGTAAGGAATGAGGTGACCTCTGCTGCATAATGGCCATGCTAATCCCACTGGCCTCTCTGGAGCATGTCCATTCCTGCCAGAGGTTATACCTGGGCTTCTCCTGTTCACTACCAGGTCACCTATCATGATCTGGGCCCTTCGATTTCACACAGAGTGTCTGAGCTGGGGAAGTTCAGCATTCACCTCCCACCATGTGTAAGTGCACAGCACAGAGACCACTAAAGTGGGAGGAGCCAGCACAGCCTGAGGGAAGGCAAGAGAGCTCAGGAACTAGAGGGTGGAGAACAGTATCACCCTCAGAAAGCCAAGGGCCAGGGGTGCGACACATGTGTAAGGGGCCACGCAGACGGTAATTAGCAATAGAGGATCCAGAAAGTGAAAAGTAAAATTAAAAATATGAAGCTCACATTGAAATCACTACTAATTATACTCTTTTATATAAATGACTTATTTATTCTGTCCTGAAACACAAGGATAATTTTTTTGGACCATTAAATTTATCAGACAAACCTTATAATAAATTTTAATTGTAACTATAAAATGTAAACATGGACAAGGTGTGATTGGCTCCCCAAACTGCCAGTTTCATTATTTTAGAGTCTTATAGCATGTGCCTCAGTTTCATGGTTTAATGCTAGGAAAATACATAACTAAAGAAGTATGAGGAGATTGAGGGGGCCTGAGTTCTAAGAGCTAGTATTCAGGCCAAAGCAATAGGCTCGGCGTCTGTGAAACCAGCAAATTACACAAGATGTGGCACACAAATACAAAAAGAAAATTAGTTAGCCGGGCTCGGTGGCTCAGCCCGTAATCCCGCGCCTTTGGGAGGCTGAGGTGAGTGGATTGCCTGAGCCCATGGGTTCGAGACCCGCCTGGGCAGCGAGACCTCATCTCTACAATAAATCAAAAAATCAGCCGGGCGTGGTAGCGCATGCCTGTAATTCCGGCTACTTGGAAGGCTGAGGCGGAAGGATCACCAGAGCCCAGCAGGTCGAGGCTGGGGTGGCCAGTAGTGGCCACTGCACTCCAGTCTGGGCAACAGAGTGAGACTCCAACTCAAAATAAAATAAAATAAAATTAGTTAAGTAAGGAGCCAAACAGAATGAGTTTATTAGTCACTCAAAATGTCATGTATTATTACTGGATGTAAAGCATTTATCTCACTCATTCTATAGGAAAGATGAGCAGTTAGTTGATACTACAGATTTTGTCATATGCTATCTTAGCCTTCATTTATTTTCATTTATTACAAATGTAACCTCTAATTAATCTTTCCTTGATAGTCCATCTAGCATATATGTTTACTGAACAATCCAACTATATAGCAGTTCATTTCCTAAGTTCAAAAATAGATTATTTCCTTCTAGTCTTGAAGTTTGGGGACACCTCTGGCAATAAAATGATTCACCCTACAGTAAAATGATGATGACCAGAGGCTGGGAAGGGCAGTGGGGAGGGGGAATGGTCCCAGCACAAAGAAGTGATAACTGTTTGAGGTGACAGAAATCCTAATTACCCTGATTTGATGATGATACATTATATCAAATAATGTGTATGTATCAAAATATCAGATGTGCCCTAGAAATACGTACAATCATTATTCTCCATTTAAAAAATTAACAGCTGGGCACGGCAGCTCATGCCTATAATCTCAGCACTTTCGGAGGAGGAGACGAGAGGATTGCCTGAGCCCACGGGTTAGAGACCAGCCTGGGCAACATGGTGAGATCTCTCTCTACAGTAAATCAAAGAATTAGCTGGGCATGGTGGTGTATGCCTGTTCCAGCTATTAGGATGGCTGAAGCAGAAGGATTGCCTGAGTCCAGCAGGTTGATGGCCGTGCATGGCCATGCACTCTGGTTGCATTCCAGCCTGGGCAACCAGAGTGAGACTTCGACTCAAAATAATAATAATGATAATAATGACAAAAGCAACCAAAAGCTGCACTAGTGACTTCAGCCAAATCTCAAAAGGATGAATTGGAGTCATGGTCAGGGAATGGAGCTGAAAGACATACCTATTTTTGGCATTGCTACTAGAAAGCAGAATGGATTATCAACTGAGGAGAATGACTTATTTTAATAAGGGTGGGGTGCTCTTCCATTTGGAGTTCCCTACTGCCTCTTAAGGGCAACATGGCTACTCTTAACACAAGTTCAAGGCAAGCAGGTGCTGGTCATTTCTTGGAGCATAAGAGCACAACAGGAAGAGATGAAAAAGAAGAAAGTCCTGACTTCCTGCCATCCTCAACTTTCCATAAAGTTTCCTGATGACCTGGTTTCCAGGTAAACAGATAATCAAGGGTATGGTTATGGATGATTAATAGGGCAACTGCTCATAGATCTAGGAGGTAAAGAGAAAGAAAAAAAAAGAGAAAGAGGTAAAAATGGTTAAAAACTGATTTCTACTTACAGTGTCATAATTTTGTTCTAAGAAGTCTGCTACCAACACTTTATGTCTGGTTAGTAAATCCTAGAAAAAGAACAGCCAAGTGAAACAAAATTATTATAGCTAATAAATTATACAAATATGTCTAAGGTTTTATGAACACACAAAAATTGCAGAAGAACATTTTCATTTACACCACAAAATAATCCACATTTCTACCTTAGTTTCAAATGTGAAATACATTTGTTTCATATTACAAAAGAAAAAAAAAAAGCTAGTCTTAAACTTAATATTTTAAATTCATATCATCGTTAGATTTATGATAGAAAACTTGAATTGGCGATCAAATGGAACTTAAGAGATGAGTTTATAGCATATTTTTTCAAGCCATAAACTCTACATTGTGATTATAATATGATCAATATTCAAATAAAGTTTATGGTGATCTTTTTCCAAATGCCATTAATTTTTTTAAAAAAGAACTCTGTACCCATCAAAAGTAGACTGAAGGCCAGGCTCGATGGCTCAGACTGTAATCCCGCACTTTGGGAGGCTGAGGTGAGTGGACTGCCTGAGCCCGCGGGTTCAAGACCCGCCTGGGCAACTTGGTGAGACCTCATCTCTACAATAAATCAAAAAATTAGCCGGGCGTGATAGCGCATGCCTGTAGTTCCAGCTACTTGGAAGGCTGAGGAAGAAGGATCGCTGGAGCCCAGCAGGTTGAGGCTGCGGTGGCCGGGAGCGGCCACTGCACTCCAGTCTATGTGATAGAGTGAGACTCCAACTCAAAAAAAAAAAAAAAAAAGTAGACTGAATAAAGAATATGTGGTACATATACAAGATGAAATACTACACAGTCATAAAGAAGAACAAAGTCATGTCCTTTGCAGCAATATGGATGCAGCTGGAGACCTTCATTCTAAGTGAACTATCACAGAAACAAAAAATTACCACTTGTTCTCACTCATATGCGGGCCCTAAACATTGGGCACCTGAGCAGAAAGGCAAGAACAACAGATGCTGGGCATTGATGAAGGAGGGAGGAAGGGGGCATAAGGGACACACAGCCACCATTGGGTACCACATCCACTACCAGAGGGAGAGAGGGCTCTCTAGAAGCCCAGACCCTCACCTGCACGCAATTTACTTATATAGCAAATCCGCACATGCGCCCTACAACTCTAAAATTTGAATTTAAATTTTAAAAATCTCTGAAAGACCTAAAACTATGACTCACAAGTTAATTTAACAGATGTTTCAAGGATTTTAACCTTTTGTTTTTTCTTAACCACTTTAAAATGAAGGCACCTTAGATAGTGGGAAACACAGGAATGACATTTAGCAGTCAGTATCTTCCTGCTCTAGGGTTAATGTACGAGCTACTAAGTAGCACAATGTATCCTTTCAAAGTTGAAGACAAGTAGCCCTATCTTACTGCAGATATAAACTTGCAGAAAATTGAACAAAAGCATGAAGGAACATTTGACTGTCTTCAACTCATGCCTAAATTGTATCCTTAATTCACCTTGTGGAAAGAAAACAAGCCTTACTTAATCCCTTTTGTATACTTAGAGGCCAAATACCCTAGCAAGACGCCATGCAGAATTTAATTAAACACATAAGAATTTTAAGTACTTTAATACATATTTAATTAAAATTGTCCTAAAAGCATATAGAAGATAATCTCACAGGGAAAAGGCAAGCAGCAACAATGGTAAAATCTACTTATTTCTCCTTTAATTTTGTGCACTACCATCATTTTCAAGTTGAAAAACAATAAAACTGACTTATAATTTCCTATTACTTTTCATCACACAACTTGACTAGGCCTATCAATGGAAACACAGTGCTTTCCTGCCCCTTACCCTCCGCTCACCCCCCCTCTCCCGGGAAGCAGAGCACCAGTACTATTCTGGAACTGGAGTTTTAAAATGGGGGTGCCATCCTCTGCCTTTCTAGGTCATGATTCAAACTAGTTGCTGCATCAGGAGACCTCTGGGAGAAGAAGGTGTTTCCATAGTATCCTTTGAAGGCCCCAATATTTTCCTTTCCTTTTCCCTCTTCCTTCCTTCCTTCCTTCTTTCCTTCCTTCCTTCCTTCCTCCCTCCCTCCCACCCTTCCCTCTCCCCTTCCTTCCTCCCTCCTTCCCTCTCTCGCTCCTTCCCTCCCTCTCTCTCTCTGACTGTCTCTCTGGCTGTCTCTCTGACTGTCCACGGGCTGCAGCAGACACTGGGGATTGCTGCACCCACAGGAATTCTCCACCTGCTACCACAGTCATCAGCTTTGAAAGTGGGGCTAGGGCTCCAGTCCCTGTACACACACCCACAGGGGCAATAAAAAGACCAATACTGCCTGGAAAGACTGCACCGCATGTTAGTGTTATCCTAAAGAAAAAGAAATCAGGAGAGAGTTCTGCTAGAACCAGAAATTTCAAATTCCAGAGGAAAAAAGAAACTCAAAATAACTTAAAAATCCAATAAAAGGAAAATAGAATATGGTAGGGTAGAATTCCTCCAGTGTATATACGATAGATGCACACTCTCTCTCATACACATCCACCCGCATATTTACACTTAGTGTGCATGTAAGATATATACACAGAAACACCCTCAAACGTAGGTAGATAATAAATGTGTGCACAAAACAGGAAGAATGATATCACACAGACATACACATATGCTTACATACAGTAATACACAGATAAAAATTGCTGCACTGTTATAGATATATAAGTGAATGGGGGGAAAAAACTGCAAAAAATATCTAGGATCCTATCCAAGAAAGAAAACACAGAAAATTGCAGAGAAGACTCAAGTTCAAATTTTAAAGAATTAAAATTTAAAAATATTATTTGAAATAGGATACTCTTTCATCCACCGTTTAATAATTCCATTTTGACAGGGTTTCATTTGGCAAAGTATAAATATCATGCTAAAAAAATCTGCTATTGATTTTTTTTGTGAATTCTGCTTGGGATAAACTCGGGGTAGAGTGACTCACGAGCCAGTGACAGTTGCCATTTAGAGGGCTGACTATGCACTATGGAGTGTACTGAGCACTTTACAGATGTTGTTTCTAATCTTCACAACAACTTTGCAAAGAAGGGATTATTTTCTTCATTTCACAGATGAGGAAAATAAAACCCCAAAGTAAACTAAATTGTTCAAGGACACAGAGCTCATCAGGTGGCAGAGAGAGATGAAATTCAAACCACTTCTATTATGGAGATTTCTACTGAGGGATGAAAAAACGATTGTGGTTGTAAGGACTCTTTTTTGGGATAGGACTACTGGTAGACAAAAACAAAATGTTTTTGTTAAAATATTTATGATTACACTGGGCAAAAGTCACCTTAGAGATCAAAGCAAAAAAAGATGAGTCTAAGAGGTTAAAAAGAAACAAGAGCCAGACCCAAAATAAAAATTAATCAATCAACCAAACAAATAAAACTCTTTGGAACTAGCTACTTAAAAAAATAAAATAAAATAAGGCTGGGCACAGTGGCTCATGCCTACAATCCCAGCACTTTAGAAGGCCGAGGCGGGAGGATTGCTTGAACTCAGGATTCAAGACCAACTTGAGCAACTTAGTCTCTACAAAAAAATTTTTTTTAATTAACTGAGCAATGTGGTGCATGCTTGTCGTCCCAGCTACTTGGAAGGCTGAGGTGGAAGTACTGCCTGAGCCCAGGAGGTTGAGGCTGTGGTGAGCCGTGATCTTACCACTGCACTCCAGCCTGAACGACAGAGTGAGACCCTGACTCAAAAAAATATATAACTATATATGACTTATGGTCATTGTTACATTATATTAACCATAAGCATTTTGGTGAAATAGAGAATATTCATGCTTCAATATTGGCAACATACTAAAAAACGTTTCATGGTTATTTAGATTTTCAAGGAACTGACCTAAGTACAACTGAAAATCAGCTGAAATACAAATCTAAACATCATAATTTATTTTTGTGATTCAATATTGTTGAAAATTAAATTAGGCTGAATATATGATCGAAAGAAACTATTATCAAATACATTTTATTCTATTAAACATTGGGAAATCTTTGGGGAAATGTTCAGAAATACATACTCATTAAGTATTTGCTTTTCTCCTCCATTAGAGCTTTTTCTATGTTTGCAATTATTTGAAGTCGTACTTATGGTTTGTTTTTTTTTTTAAAGGAGCTAACTTGTTTCCATGACAGCACAGAGCCATCTGACAGAAGAGGGAAAAAATGGAACTTAAGTATCTATTATTAGAAAACACTTCCTTAGTAGTTTAGGCACAGATATTTTGCTAGAAAGAAATGGAATCATCTTTTGTGTTTAATGTCATTCTTCACGTTTGGTGCAGCTGAGGCCTATCTCACCACGTGCTGCAGATTACCCTTTTGGGGCTCCTCTGTAGCCACTGGACACTTTTTGTCTTGCCAAGGAAGACTGCATGCCTCCCGGGGTTTCACAACACCCAGAGCACAGAGCCCTGCCACTGGCTTCAGTCCCCCTCTCCACCCAGCAGTCACCTTTCCTTGGAGTTCCTCTCCAAGCCTCTCCTGCCTCCTGCTTGGTCCTTCCCTCGTTCTGCTGTTCTCTGGATTTCCGTTTCCTTACTCCACACCTCTTCATACTCCTCCTCTAATCCCCCTTCTCCCCTTCTCTTTCTTTCCCTGGCCCTTTTCTGTCTACCCAGACCTACACTATGGGCCCTTCATCTCCTCTTTCCTCAGGGAGAACTTGGGGGTCTTCAGGCTGGATGGAGAAATGTGGACACCTGAGCAGGCTGGGATCTCCCTGCCTTCAAATCATCATGTTGAGTGTAGGCTTAGCTGGGGCTTTAGGAAAATGATGGCACACAGCTCCTTTCCTCTACTGGCTTGGGCAGTTCAGCACTGGCCCCAACCCTGCACATCCAGTTTGTGACAGCAAAACTGAACACAGTTCACTGGGCCCACCCTCCTCCCTCACAGGCAGCCATAACAACCAGTGTTGCTGCTTAAGCTGCTGGAATCTGCCCCCAACTCCAAGTCAAGTGGCTTCCAGATATTCCCATCATTCTCAACCAGCATTCTCTCTCACAGGAGTTCTTGTCAATACAATTGTCCTCAGCCCATTATACTTCCAGGGATGTCTTGGTTGTCTTTACAGACTGTGTCGCAGGCTGCTGACTCCTTGAGCAAGTCTCCCTCACTGCCCACATGCAGGCTCCACCTCCACGGGGATCAAGCGATCCCTTCCCCTTTGCCAGGCTTTCTTTAACCCTCTCCTGACCCTCACTCACACTTCCTGAGACCATGTGACATAATATACCTTTCAAGAGATTTATGGCACCTTCTCAGAACAGGCTGCATAAATTCCTAGTCTGCAAATAAGAGGTCATTTTCACACAGCAAACAACTGCGTTCCCTTTTTTCTGGCTCTGGAAAGCTATTTATAAAGAACTATTTCTCTTCCAGGACATAGGCAACTTTCAAATTCTGTCCATAAAGTAATAAGATTAGAGTATCTAGTAATGTTAATACATATTAATATTTATACATAATATATATTAATATTTAGAAATATTAATATAGAAACTACATCAATATTGTTGACATATGTATTTAAGATAATGTGTGAAAAATAAAAAAGTCGTACATGAGTTGCACTTAAGTAAAGATGATTAAAAAAGAAAAAAGGTATATATTTATACCCTGAGGAAAAAAAGAATAAATTTGGAAGTATGTAAATAAAACAATTAAATTGCTAAAATGTTTTTAAAGAAATCAATCCAAATACAAATATACATGTAAATGAGTCTTATCTAGTTTATATTCAACCTGAAAACCTATATTTTTCAATGATGCAGTTATATCATCAGTTTATATTTTTGGAATCCCACTTCTAAAATGGCCTTGAGAGCCAATCTGGTAGACACTGAAGAAAATCAGACTCTGTTTTAGTCATCTTAAAGTTTATTTACCTATTTATGTATTGAGTCAGGGTTCCACTCTGGTGCCCAGTCTGGAGTGCAGTGCCACTATCATGGCTCGCTGCAGCTTCAACCTCCTGGACTCAAGTGATCCTCCTGCCTCAGCCTCCTGAGTAGCTGGAACTTCGGGTGTGCACCATCACACCCGACTTATTTTTTTACTTTTTGTAGAGACAAGATCTCACTGTGTTGCCCAGGCTGGTCTCAAACTCCTCGAAATTCAAGCAATCCTCCCACCTTGGCCTCCCAAAGTCCTGGGATTACAGGCACGAGCAACCATGCCCAACCTTAGAAGTTATTTTTATCCCAATTAACATTATTCCAAAAAATAGTTCTAGGGAACTTGATTACCCATTTTTACATTAACTTGAATGTCAAATAGTGTTTTTGTTTCCAAATCTTTTACCTGCCCTTGAAAGAAAAAGATTTCCCATTATCAAAAAATAAACACGTCACAGACATTGACATTAATTTCAAAATGCATTAAATAATGGCAGGATCCCAAGCATAAGTAGTTTTCTAAAATAGAAATACGGAAGATAATATCACTCATGGGAGGTACAAATTCTGGTCTCTGTTTGCAAACTAGTTACATGATTTTCTGATATGTTCTCAAACATCTTTTTTTTTTTTTAAATTATTTATTTATTTTTTATTATGAAGTTGTGGGGTACAGTTTAAGGGTTAGGTATACAATTGCGTTTCATTCAGGCACCCTGTTGATATGGGGTATTTCCCCGTTCCCAGACAGATATTTGCTACTGTTAATCCCATCTCCCCCCCCATGGTTTCCAGTACTGTCAGTCATTTTTGTATAGTATTGCATTGGATGCTTAAGGTCCATTATATGAGTGAGAACATGTGATACTCGGATCTTTGTTTCTGTGAGAGGTCACTCAGTATTATAGACTCTAGTTCCATCCAGGTTGCTGCGAAATTCATGATTTTGTTCTTCAAACATCTTTTTGATGATAAAACACAGAAACAGAAAATAGGGTGATTACCAGAGACTGGGTGGAGGGAAAACAGGGAGTTGTTGTTTAACGGGTATAGAGGTAGCTGGTTGCACAATAATGTGAATATGTGTAACTTATTTCCTATATATTGTCAAAGTAGATAATACATGGTAAAAGTACAGATGATTCAAAAAAACCTACAACATGATTTAGTAGTATTGTGTTTTACTGCATACAAATTTTAAAATTATGTTCAAAATAACGTGATATCCTTCATATTCAAAGATGTGATTCTCCATCTTCCCTCAGTACTTAGGTCCTTTCCCTGGAAATAATCACTGTTGCTGTTTTTCATATATCTTTACAGAGGTATGCAGGCCACCTGTACCCTACATGGAAGCTTATACCCTTTGTTTTTTAACAAAATTAACAACACTCTATATAGAGAGTACATGTCCCTTTAGTCATTTAACTGGATATATTGGAATTCATTTCATACGAGCCTGTAACAAATCTTTTGAGTTGTTTTCCCATAAGGTGACAGACAGGCAGCATAGACTGCATTCTATTCACAGATCGATGCCTCTTATGATCCACATCATACATGGTTAGCTATGCTCAGACCTCAGGAATAAAATTTTTTCCTTTTTTAAAAATGAAATAGCCTCTTCAGAGGCGAATTGACTTTAGCTAAATGACTTAGCCGATTCAGAAAAAAAAAATTACCTTAAAAGTAGCAAAGGCATCTGAAGCAATATCAAATGTTGACAACTCCACATACTTAAAGAAATCTCGGAATTGATTAGAAAAGAGGATGATTTTGGCAAGTGGTTCATGTCGGATACATTCTCTCAGCATAATCCCACAACGTAAGGCAATCTGCGGGGCTTCATATCTAAAACATAAACAAGAGAGAAATAGACAACTCTGTTACCCTATTAACAAAATAATGCTATATGGCATCAAAAGAACCATTTCAATACTACCGTTGATGGAAACCCAGATGCTATTTGTCACAGTTCATTCAAGCACTATTCATTCAATACTCACTGGAGAGCTACTATGTGCCTGGCACTATTCCAGATGCTGGGGACACAAAAGTAAACATGACAAGGTCACTGGCATTACAGTCTTCATATTCTAGTGAGAGTGTGTCTCGGGGGAGGAGGCAGAATAGAAACAATGAAAAGATAACTTTATGTACCGAGAAGTGCTGTGAAAATTGAAGACAATAAAACAGGCCACTTTTAATAGACTTCTCTGTGTGCGAAAGAGTGATTACTTAATTTACTTTACTTTCCATTGATGAGAAAAGGCAAAGCATTCTAGGCAAAAGGAAATAATTGTGTAAGGGCTCCAAGGCCAGAACCAGCTTGGTGAGTCAGAGAAGAAATAAGGTCAGCATGATTGGAGTGCAGGGGAAGAGAAGTGAGTGGTGTAAACAGGAGAGAGGAGAGAACAACAGAGGCCAGATCCCACACAAGCTGGCGAGCAGCTTGGTTTTATTTTAAGGGAGATGGGAAGCCTTTGGAGAGATTAAAGCAAAAAATTAACACAACCTCTCTCACACTTTAAAAAGGCCACTCTGGTTACTTGTGGAGAATGTACTATAAAATGTAAATGTAAATGTAAAATGTAAAACTGGGAGAGGCTAGTAGGAGGAGCAGAAATCCAGGAAAGTGACAGGGGGCCTTCACCTGGAGTGGCAGTAGCAGAACGGAGGACTGTAGGCAGACACTAGATCCTGTCTGGAGGAAGAGTCACCAGGGCTCACTGACGACTTAGTTGGGATAGGGTGGGGAAATACATTTGGAAATCAAGAATTCAAGAATAAGTCCTATGTTTTTGGCTTGAATAACTGAGTGGATAGTGGTGCCATTTACTAAGATCAATAAACAAAAGGAGGAATGAATTAGTGACGAAATTAAGAGGCTGTTGTTGACCATGTTAACTTTGAGATAGCTGATAGCTAAGTAGAAATGTCTCCTTGGCAGTAGAATATGCCCATCTAAAGTTCAGGGGAAAGATAGGGGAGAATGATATGTGGTTTGCATCCAAGAGTTGATCAATACACAGATGTAGATTGACTGACTCACTGAAATCAATAAGCGGACTTATGGCTCATAGCAAAAACCACAGCAGAAAAATACAACATCTACGTTGGGAAATAATTCAGGACTGGCATACTAGATCAGTTCCATTTCTAATTTAACAACAATCTCTCACTGTCAAATTCAACATCTAAATAAATCTAGGTCTGAGATACAATCCAGTGTGTCATAAGAATTCAAGAAAATGAACACTTAGCCCAAGTAGGACAAGCCCTGTGTTGAAATGATACAGTTGGCAATTGTGTGGTAAATATAGGGAAAATAGAACAAAGAAAGATATAGCTGTAAAACACTGGGAAGTGAGTACAGGAAAAGACAAAAACAAAAATCTGACCAAATTTTTAAAGAGATATCAATGATCATGTCAATTGAATACAATACTATTTTTGGTACTAGTACAAAGTCCATTGAAAAAAACTTTAAACATCTCAATTCTTGAAAAAGGGCTTTCCTATAATGTTCTTTGATAATAGGAGTAAAATCACATCCACAAAGGACTTATATCATCTTTCAAATTTACCATGAAGTCTGCAAATTAGAAAAATCCCAATAAAAATTCATACAACATTTGAATAGATGAGAAGAATCAAATATTTGAAAACCAAAACTGAATCACTCTTACATAAACTTTAAGATATTTTATTACTCACCAACTACTAGCAACAATATTTTGCTAAACAATAAAGAATAATGGCCAGGCATAGTAGCTCATGCTTGTAATCCCAACACTTTGGGAGGCCAAGGCAGGAAGATTACTTGAGCCCAGGAGTTTGAGACCAGCCTAGGCAACATAGTGAGACCTTGTCTCTACAAAAAAAAAGTTAGCTGGACATGGTGGTGCACACCTGTATTCCTAGCTCAGGAGGCTGAGGCAGAAGGATAATCTGAGTCGAGGAGGTCGAGCCTAAAGTAAGCTGTCATCTCGCCACTGCACTTCAGCCTGGGCAGACTGAGTGAGAACCCAACTCAAAATAATAATGATAATAATATACTATTCTTTATATGAGATTATAGAATTTGCAAGAAATACAGATTCAAGAATAAAACATCTTTCCCACAATTTAGCAAACAGGCTACTTAAAATATCAAATTTACAAATATAGTAGAGGAAATAAGATACCAGGGAGGTATAACTCTTATCCTATTTATGCTAAGTGATATTCATAAGTATTATTTGAGTATTCCCTGAAAAACTCACAGTAACACTGAATGCTAATATATTCAGATAGGCATAATTTTTGTAGAAAATAACAAATGCCAATTAATAGTACTAACAACTTCTCTTATCAGAAAAATTTAAAAATCAGCCAACTGACATACAAGGAAGAGTTATACAGTGAGATACTATAAAAGAGACTGTAAAGAGGGGTTTATTTCCTGAAATGTAAAGGAGAAAAACACTGTCATTTATTGACAGAGTATACAATGGAATATAAAATAAAGGTTGTTGGTCCAGAGAAAGATGCTAAAAGACAGACAACTAAAATGCAGACTAGTTAATGAGATATCTGTGGACTTTCACAATTTGGCCCTAATCCTAATTTTTCTGATTCATTTCCCATCACATTCTTCAATTCCCTGGAGTAGGCCATTCCCTCTACTGGAATGCCCTTCTTATATTGCTACCACGAGGGCTCCTGTCCTCTTTCAAGGTTTAGTTCAAGTGCCACCTCCTCCTTGAAGTCTTTCCTAATCACCCACCATTCAGGATTAATCTCTTCATCCTTCACGCTCTTAAACATCTGGTCTGTAATTTCACTTCAGTACTTTTTTCATTCTGTATTATGATTTCACACTGCAGAAAATTCTTACAAATCTGTTTTATATTACAAACAATTTAATTGTTGAGGATGTGTTTTACTCATCCTGTTCCCTTCTCCTCTCCTCCCCTACTCCCATCTCCATTTGGTATCTATGTCTTGCTACTTTCTCCCATCTCCATCCCAATCTCTGGAATGCCTAGCATCATGTTTTTCACAAAGAAGGCATATAATAAATTTAATGAACCTCAAACTCTGACTAAATTTCTTAATACTAGAAGACTCTAATGGGAGTCAAACTCTGGCTTATACAAAATATGTATGATCTCTAGCTAACACTTTCTCATTTCTTACTTTAATTTCTAAACTACAATTATCTATTAAAAAGTTCATATCCAACTTCTGGGCATAATTAGCTCTCTCTTTCCTTTGGTCAAGTTTACTGAAAACCTTCTGTGATGCACTGACAATTTATTTTTGAGAACAAAGAGAACATTTTAAAAAATACTTCTCTGGGTCAGCATATTTGTCATTTCAAGCCAGTAGTTTGACATTTGTCACTCTGAGATGGCAACTTCTTACAGTTAGAAATACATTGGGATAAGCAGGGCATCCTTATTTTCCTCAGTACCCTTTAAGGGATCTCTAATTCACATGTATCATTTCCATATGACTACCCTCTAGAATACTGACTTTCAATAGGTTATTACTTTCTTTCTTTTTTTTTTTTTTTTTGAGTTGGAGTCTCACTCTATGGCCCAGGCTGGAGTGCAGTGGCATGTTCACGGTTACCACAGCCTCGACCTGCTGGGCTCAGGCCATCCTTCCACCTCAGCCTTCCAAGTAGCTGGAACCAGAGGCACACGCCACCACACCTGGCTAATTTATTTTTATCATAGCAATGAGGTCTCACCAAGTTGTCCAGGCTGGTCTTGAACCCATGGGTTCAGGCAATCTTCTCACCTCTGCCTCCCAAAGTACTGGGATTATAGGCATGAGCCACCAAGCCCAGCCAGGTTATTGCTTTCTATAAAAATAAGTGCTCCATAAGTCACATTTATTTAAAGTTTCAACTTCCACTAACATTAATATTCTTAGGTATGGTAAATAACTTTCCTTCAGCCACCCCCACTACAGGTATTAGAATACTTGAAATACAATTCATACCAGCAGAATAAATGTTTAATTCTTTTCTTTTAACTATCAGTTTAGAGGGTAATAAGATGTTGTCCTAGGAACTTCTATTGGTGTCCAATCAGTATCTTTCTCACCTAATCTATTCTACTTATGGATAAGCTTCCTGCCAGAAAGGATTATGACTAATCATTCTGTGTTCTCCGCAATGGCTAACCTATGGCAGGTCCCCAGTAAATGCTTATCTGATGAATGCTTAATCACTACTTTATTGAATTGAATCATTCTTCCTTCCTGACTTGAAGTTTGCATCATATAGTCTGGAAAATAATGAACTGTGTCAGTAGGGAGAAGGCACAACACTATATATGCATGTTCATTCAAATGATGACAGCCTAATAAAAGATCCCTTTCAAATTTAATGAAAGTCAAAATATAAGAGCAATTGTCTGAGCTAGCAGTGAGTTACAGTAACAATTACACAGAAAATGGCTAAACAAAGATCTTATGCAAAAATATCTCAATTTAGGAGCAAAGATTGTGTTATATAAGGGGGAAATGACTTTTGGAAACAACGTCAGGTAATACTTGGAAAACTTTTATAAAACACCATTCAATAAACAATTGGCCTCTTCAATATGGCCAAGGTTTGCTTCTAATCTAGAAACATTTATTTACTTTAAAAATACTGAGTTAACTCTGTCCACTGAAAAGGCCTAGGAGTAGTAACAATCAATGTTAATGAGCCAGCCTAGTATCCAGACTCACTCCTCTTTAAAAAGAACTAATGTCCTTGGTAGAAATTCTAGATCTGTGTCAGGAAATGTATAAGCTGGGTCTGGTGTATCTTTTTGCACCAGAAAGTAAGGAAGTTCTTAAAACTATTTTGAGATGTCAAAAAATATCACTTAGAGGGGGCCATAGATACATAGATGGTCAGTTGAGCATTAAAAAGAAAACTGTATACAACTAAATAAGACATAGAGAAAACATTAAATCCATTACTTCATTAGACACTTCAGGGGTGAGTGAGTGTGCGTATGTGTGTGTGTGTGTGTGTGTGTGTGTGTGTAAATAACTCATTGGACACCAATGGAAGTTCACAGGACAACATCTTATTACTCTCTAAACCAGTAATTAAAAGAAAAGAATTAAGCATTTATTTTTCTTCTCTGGTATGAACCGTATTTCCAAGTATTCTAATAACTGTAGTGATGGTGGGTGAAGGAAAGTTATTCTCAATAAAACCACTTCTAACCAATAAATACAAAATGAAAGACAGAATTCAAAAATTCCCTTTTTGTCACCCCTAGTGAAATGACTGAATCAAGCAATGTTCACCAATGGATGGTAAACAATTAAGTGTAAGGTTGATGGGAAGCTTTATGTGGATTAGACTGTCACTATCTGAACCCACTGCTCAATCTTAGCATTATAAAAAGTGTAGCTCCTGATGTGATGAAATATGAACTACATGGCACCACCAACAAAATAACTGCCAAAATAAAACTGAATTTGAATCCAAACAAGTCTTTAAGTAGAATCTCCAGTCTAGAAATGTAGGGGTAATGGAACAAGTTAAATGATACCATGAGAAATCAATCTGAACTCCAGAATGGGGAACATTCTGCAGAAAAACGGACTCAGTTTTTCAATGTCAACGACATAAAATGCATATGTGCGAGTAAGGGGTACTGTCTAAATGAAAAGAGACTTACAATTCTTTGACAATAGAAATTACAACCAAATACAGTAAGTGGACCTTATTAGGTTCCTTATTTGACCAAACCAACTATGAAAAGATTTTTTTTTGGCAATCAATGAAATATGAGAAGGACTGGGCATT
Source organism: Carlito syrichta (assembly GCF_000164805.1). Classification (NCBI taxonomy): domain Eukaryota; kingdom Metazoa; phylum Chordata; class Mammalia; order Primates; family Tarsiidae; genus Carlito; species Carlito syrichta. Next base: position 259,894 of record NW_007198138.1, on the reverse strand, counting down.
AGTTATTAAATAATTATTCTTAATTTTAAATACAATAATAGCATTGTGGTTATATAAAAATTATTTTTTATTTTTGAAATGCTTATTGACAAGTTTAGGAATTTTCTTTAATAAATTCCACTCAAAACAGGAAGTTATCCCTCTTTGCTGACGATATGATCCTATACCTCAAAAATCCAAGAGAATCTGTCAAAAACCTGCTTGTACTGATAAAGGACTTTGGCAAAAGTATCAGGGTACAAAATAAATGTGTAAAAGACAGTCGCATTCTAATATACCAACAACAAGCAGGTAGAGAGCCAAATAAAAAGCACAATTCCATTCACAATAGCCACACACACACAAAAAGAAATATCTTGGCATCTTCCTAACCAGAGAAATGAAAGACCTTTACAATGAAAACAACAAAACACTGCTCAAAGAAATCCAAGAAAACACAAACAAATGGAAAAATATTCCATGCTCATGGATAGGAAGAATCAACATTGTTAAGATGTCCATCCCACCAAAGACAATCTATAGATTCAACGCAATACCCATTAAGTTACCAACATCATTCTTCTCAGACCTAGAAATGACAATACAGAAATTCTATGGAAACATAAAGGACCACGAATAGCCAAAACAATCCTTAGCAAAAGAAACAAAACAGTAAGTATCACACTTCCAGACTTCAAACTTTACTATAAGGCTACAGTAATCAGTTGGGCTTGGTGGCTCAGTCTGTAATCCCGTGCTTTGGGAGGCTGAGGTGAGTGGATTGCCTGAGCCCGCAGGTTTGAGACCCGCCTGGGCAACTTGGCGAGACCTCATCTCTACAATAAATCAAAATGAGCCAGGCATAGAGCACACGCCTGTAGTTCCAGCTACTTGGAAGGCTGAGGCAGAAGGATCGCCAGAGCCCAGCAGGTCGAGGCTGCGGTGACCATGAGCATGCCTCTGCACTCCAACCTGGGCAACAAGAATGAGACTCCAACTCAAAAAAAAAAAAATTTTGTAATAAATTTTAAAAAATGTGCTAATAGGGATAATTTATGATTTTAACATCAGCCTTTTGGGACATATTACACTGGCCACAATTCTTTATGGATCACTGAAAGAAATTCTGTGATCTTATTCTCAAGTTCTCTCAGTACCCTAGAATGCCATTTGCCAGAACCAGGAGACAAATTCATTTAGAGAAAGTCCTCATTTATAATCTTTTCATAAAACTTGGGTTCCATATCCTTTAAACCATGTTTTGTATCACATATCCAGATAATTCTTCTTAATAAACAAGTATCAATTTCTTTCTGTCTTCCATGCTTTATGGTTAGACTTAGGTTCAATGTTTCTATCATACCCCTAAATAAAATTACTGTTTGGTATATAATTGTACCAGTCAACTTATATCCTAAGTTTTCAAGCAACTTCATAAGAGGTAGTTCAGTAAAAATTCTGATCCTTAAGGAAGAGCTAAATATCTAGTATTCCATGCTAAATGAGAAAACAGCTAAAAGTGATTATGGTGCAACTGTTCCAGTTAGGATTTCTTATTGTCTACCCTGCTCTCCAGAGCATCAACAATTCCCTCTCCTTCCCATCTGAATAGTCCTCAACTTTTCTTACGGATATACTAATGGTAAAGAACATGGAATTTAGAGTCAGATCTGGTTATAACCTTGAGCATTATTTTTATTCTCTCTGAGTTCAGTTTCCTCATCTATAAAATGGTAGGAATAATGTTAGTCTTCATAGTATTTGGAAAGAATTAAATAATATAAGTAAAGGCACTGAACTGGCACATAGCAAGCACTCAGTTAATGGTCTCTACACAAGGGGATGTGAAGGAATGGGTTAAAAGTTTGAGATTAAAAAACAGAAAAAGAAGAATCATTGTAATAAAAAATAAAAACCAGAGGAATAGCTCTAAATTGCTGATAATAGTTTCTTCAGGAGAGATTATAAGATGCACTCACTTTTAATATTTATTTATTTCATTTTGAGTTGGAGTCTTGCTATGTTGCCCACGCTAGAGTGGGGTAGCACCATCAAGGCTCACCACAGCCTCGACCTCCTGGGTTCAGGTGATCCTTCTGCCTCAGGCTCCCAAGTAGCTGAGAGTACAGTCATGTGCCTCCATGCCTGGACAGTCATTTTATTTTATTTCTTTTAGAGAAGAGTTCTCACTATATCGTCCAGTCTGGTCTCGAACTCCTGGTCTCAAGCAATCCTCCCACCTCAGCCTCCCACAGTACTGACATTACAGGTGTGAGTCACCAGGCCCAGCCACACTCCCTTTTTATAGTATACATTTCTAAAATGTTAGAATATTTTAATAATAAACATGTATCACTTTTGAGTCAAAAAAAAATGAAAATGTTTAAAAATATATATTCTCTTCATTTCCAGTATCACCGCAAAAGTTCTGCCCTTATTATCTATTCCTTGGACTCTTCCAAGCTGGAATCTCAGCCTCCCACCCTCCAAGCCATTTTTCATTCTGCCACTAGAACTCATCAGGTCTAGTCCCTGTGTGACTTCATGTTGCCTATGGGATGACATTCAAACTCCTTGGCAAGGCATGGAAGACTGTTCATAACCTGGTCTCAGCCTTTCCAGGTTCATACCTTATCTCTCCCTCTGACTCACACAGAGCTCTAGCCACACTAGAATTCTTGTCACTCTCCAAACACATACGTTCTTGTAAATATCTTCACCTTCCTGTGGACTGAAATGGTAATGGACAAGGTAATCTCAGAAAGCACATGCTGAAGATGACAGAACCCCCTTATGACCTAGAGCCTCTGCCCTGCATTATATACTTGTCTTGTGGTGGAGCCACTACATTTTTGGGTCTATTTGTCATAGAAGCTCAGCACACCTGACTAACATATAATACTAGTATGTTTCCCTTTCCAGAACAAAAAGACACAATTCTTCAGTAGAAACATTCTTTCGTACCAAAACCCAAAGTCATCATAGCACACTACTTTGCTTACCAATGAATAATAACTACAATAATAATCATCTACATGTGGCTATTAATAAGATGAAAAATTGTGATAAAGCATATTGGGAGGATAAGGGGAAGGAAAGGAAGTAATGATAGCAGTAAAACAACTAAATTATCATCTAGTTTATCTTGTCAAAATTATTATTTAAACTGGTAAATGAGACCGGGTACGGTGGCTCAGCCTGTAATCTCAGCACTTTGGGAGGCCGAGGCAAGAGGATTGCCCGAGCTCAGGGGTTCGAGACCAGCCTGGGTAACTTGGTGAGACCTCGTCTCAACAATAAACCACAAAAACTAGCCAGGCCTGGTGGCATGCGTCTGTAGTTTCAGCTACTTGGAAGGCTGAGGTGGAAGGATTGCACGAACCCAGCAGGTCAAGGCTGCGGTGGCCATGAGCATGCCACTGCACTCCAGCCTGGGCAACAAGAATGAGATTCCAACTCAATAAAAACAAAACAAAACAAAAAAACTGGTAAAGAAGCAAATGCATCGTGAAAAAATAATGAACAAATAAACAAATGAACAAATAAAAAAGGTGAAAGTGGTTGCCTTTGGGCAACAGAACTGAAAAAAAAGTGGAGAAGGAAACAGCGAAGAGCTGCTGCTTGCTGATGTACCTGATTTTTAAACGATATGTTACATATTATCTTGATATAATTAAATGTTTAAATATGTACAAGATAGAAACTGGACACAGGTGAGATGGCCTAGACATGAAATACCAGAATTGAAAACAGAAATATAATAAAATAAAAAGAGTCATGATGGTTTGAGATGGTAGAATAGAAAGATACTGAAGGGGAGAGAAGCTAGTCGGTCATCCCCAAGCCTTGCTACAACCAAAACCTCTGTCTCTATGGTTCAGAGTAGCTTCAAAATGTTCAAAAAACAATGTAAATGAGAATACACAAAAATAATAATCCAGGATTCTATGCATATTACCTAGGCAGATGCTGGCTACTGGAAAATTCTTATATATGAGTTCTCAGAGTGTGTGTGTGTGTGTGTGTGTGTGTGTGTGTGTGTGTGTGTGTGTGTGTTTGTGTGTGTGTCTATGTAGTGAAGGATTCAGTCTTATACAAGTAGGAAAAGGGTAACTGAGCAGCTAGGAATAGGGCAGATTAGGAAGCAAAAGCAATGCTGAAATGGGAGAGTCAGAGACAGCAGAAAAGAGAGGCAGCAGAAGGAAACATAACATTTAGAAACATTAAGGTACAAATAAAGGATTTTGCTGTAGCCTAAGAGATCAGAGAGGACTAAGATTTGGAGGATTGACCTCAAGCACAGCAAATAACGTCACTGCAATTCCAAAAGAAAACCAATCATATTTCAAATGAGGCTAATGCTGTGTTCACCAAACTATTTTAAACTTAGACATACTTGAAAGCCATGGACCTACCCTTTGAGGAGCATAAACAGGATATGAGGATGGGCACTGATGTACTCCACAGTGGGACTCCGAGTGCCTATCTGCCTTCTCAGGATGTTGTTAAAAATCTGGGTCACGTCTTTTTTTCCCTGTTAAAGAAACAAACAACAATTAAACTATACACTTCAAATGGATGAACTATATGGTATGGGAAATACATCCATATATATATGTATGTATATGTATATACATATATACACATATACATATATATATATACATGCACACACATAAACAGAAATAGAATCATCCTTGATAATATACAGACGTCATTAACTTACTCTTTGTATATATCTGTAACAGGTCATTCTTTGAAACTCAGAGTCTATAAAATGAATGCAATTCCTTTCTACAGGATCTGCTCAGTGGGAAATTTGACTAACTGGAAGCCCAGTTTGCCAAGCAGTAAACACAAGGGCATACATAGTAGGATATAAAATTGGACTATAAAATTCAGTATTATAATAGAACTGAATTTGTTCGTTACTTGTTTTTTTTAACCATTTATTTAGTGTTATTCAAGCAAAAATATGATTAATATTTTTAAACCTTCACAAATAAGGAGGGAAAATAGGTGAAGAAAACAAAGTTAAGATTTTAGTAAAATGTAGGCTAGATTCCAATTCCTTTTTCTTAGATCTGTTTCCTGGTAGTTTTTTTCCCTTCACTTTATCACTTTATTCGCTCTTCTTTCACCTTGGTGCCTTAACTAAAAAAAAAAAAAAAGAAAGAAAGAAAGAAAAAAAACTTGAGTCTTCAACTGAGAGGATATATCTGACTTAGGTGATCATCAGAAATCATATTGAATTACAAATGGAATTGGAAATTGAAGCCACAATGAGATATTAACATACACATATCAGAATGGCTAAAATTAAAAAGATTAACAATGAAATGCTGCCAAGAATGAAGAAAATCCACACTCATACATTGTGGTGGAAATGTAAAAGAGTATAGCCAATCAGAAAAACACCTTAGTAGTTTCTTCAACAACTAAACATGCTACTGATCATAATAGCAGTTGTACTCTTCGCATTTACCACAGAGAAATGAAAACTTTTATGCTCACACAAAGACTGGCCATAAATATCCATAATAGCCAAAAGGTGAAAGAAACCCAAAAATCCTTCAACAGGTGAATGATTAAACAAATCAACTGTGGTAGCTCCATACCAAAAACTGCTACTCAGCAATAAAAAGAAACTGTTGATATACACAACAACTTAAATGAATCTTCAGGAATTACGCTGAATGGAAAAGCCAGTTCTAAAAGATTACATACTATGTGGTTCCATTTATATGAGCACTCTTGAAATAACAAAATTATAGAAATGGGGAACAGATTAGTGGCTGCCAGAAGTCAGGGATGGGGGATGGTGCTGGGAGTGGGAGGGTTGGGTGTGTCTGTAAAAGGGTAGCAGGAAAGATCTTTGTGGCAATAGAAATTTTTTATATTTTAATTTTATCAACATCAATATCGAGGTTGTGTTATGGTCATATAGTTTTGTAAGCTATTACCATTGGGGAAATGAGATAATAAAGAGAAGGGTGGAAATAAGGAAAGAAGAAAGAAAGAAAATACTCTATTGATGTCCTAGGATCCCACTTTTGGAAATCTAACTTGAGAATCTTTTTGGAAATCACTTATTATTTCTTACAACTGAATACCCATCAACAACTATTTCAAAATAAAAAGGTTAATATTTTTAAAAGATTTTTTTTTCATCCAGCAATTTTTTTTAGACACAAACATGAATTTATTACAAATAAATTTTGCCTAATTCATTTGGTTTGGGGTAAAGATTGTTAAAATGGGATATAAGAAGTGTTAGGTCACATTCCCAGTGGGTCTTCCAGAATGTTAGATCAGGCCCCCTGGGGGTGTGTGGGTGTCTGGTGTGTGATCAAATGCTGCATGAAAGATGCAAAGAATCGCATAGAAGTTAGATCAGAAAATACAGCTTATGTAGAAAGTGAGAGAGAAAGAAAGAGAATTCACCTCTCTAAGGTAGGAGAGGGGGCCAGAGCTTAGGAAACATAGTGATAGCCACAACTCAAAGAGCACATGACCACACCAGAGTCTTGTAAAGCAATGGCCTGCAATTTTTAATGATAAAATACAATGCTTGTTTGTATACACTGTTGATGAGGATATAAACCAATCTAACAATACTCTATTGATGTCCTAGGATCCCACTTTTGGAAATCTAACTTGAGAATCTTTATCATTGCTGTGATAATAGTTAAAAACAATCAGTGTCTAGGACTTGGCATGGATAAGTAAATTATGGCATATTTCTACTATATATATAGTAGAAATAAGAAACTGGACCATAAGAATGTTGGCAATGATTAAATATAAGAAGATGTATCTACAGCTATTCACCTCATTCCATGGAGAGAAATAAAGAGAAGGGTGGAAATAAGGATAGAAGAAAGAAAGAAAGAGAAGAGGGAGGAGAAGAAAGGAAAGAGAGGGAATCAGAGAGGAGAAAAGAAGGATCTGGGGGAGAAGAGACAGAGAAATGAAGAACAGGTACATAAGAACACAAATTATATTTTCCTTTAGGAAAAAACACTAGCAGGGGATGTTAGCTCATGCCTATAATCCCAGGACTTTGGGAGGCAGAGATGAGAAGATTGCCTGAGCCCAGGGGTTTGAGATCAGCCTGGGCAATATGGTGAGACCTCGTCTCTACAACAAATCAAAAAATTAACTGGGCGAGGTGGTGCATGTCTGTGGTTCCAGTTACTTGGAAAGCTGAGGTAAAAGGATTGCCTGAGCCTAGTGGGTTGAGGCTGTGGTGGCCATGATTGTGCCACTGCACTCCAGCCTGGACAACAGAGTGAGACTCCAACTTAAAAAAAGAAAAAAGAAAAAATACTGCCCAAATCCAAATTTTAATAGTAATTAGGAGGTGAATTCTCCATTTAAAAAGAAATTTCAGAATCAGTCTCATTATTTAAAAATACTAAATAATGTTCACAATACATACATTTTATTTATACAGATTTTAAAGACTGTATTTGTGGGGTTGGGCATGGTAGCTCACACCTGTAATCCCAGCACTTAGGGAAGACGAAGTGGGAGGATTGCTTGAGCCCAGGAGTTCAAGACCAACCTGAGCAATATAGCGAGACTTCATCTCTACAATAAAAAAAATTAGCCAGGTGTGTAGTTGTGTGCCTGTAGTACCAGCTAGTTGGGAGGCTAAGGAGAGATGATCACTTGAGGCCAGGGGTTAGAGGTTGTGGTAAGCCATGATCATGCCACTGTATTCTAGCATGGGTAACAGTAAGATCTCAACTCAAAAAAAATTAAAAAGACTATTTGTTACATAAAAGAGATATAGCTGTAATCAAATTTTTAAATAAAATGAATCATCTGTTTTATTCAAACCCTTTTAGACTCTACAGTCTAATACTGCAGAACAAATAGCAACCCTCTTAAAAATGTCACAGGAACATGTTTATCACACCTCCCAGCAAAAGGCCACAAGAGCACTTCCATACAACATTCCGGAGAACAGTAGAAATGAGCTCCACAAAACTCTATCCAACTTTTACTCAGAGGAAAACATTCTTCTAGTTCATTAGCAAATGTGTGCAGAGGCAAAGGAAGCCCCCTGTGGATAACAAAAACAAGTTCTGCTACCAGGAATCTCTTCCCAAAACAGAAGAAATGATTCCCATGGAAGGATTAGAGAAAACTGAAACAGGTACAAGCTGGTGAATGATGATCTCTACCTTTTATGTAATCTCTGTAGCTGTCCAGTCACCACTCTAAATCTAACTGGACCAAAACCTTAACTATTTCAAAACTAGTCTTCTGCACCCCCAGGCTGCCAGATCTCAAGCTCTAGACCTAGAAGTTGCCAGAAAAAAAGAATAAAAAACCCCAAAACGCCTCAGTGGCTCAGCCTGTAATCCTGCGCTTTTGGGAGGCTGAGGTGAGTGGATTGCCTGAGCCCGCGGGTTCAAGACCCGCCTGGGCAGTGAGACCTCATCTCTACAATAAATAAAAAAATCAGCCAGGCATGGTAGCACATGCCTGTAATTCCAGCTACTGGGAAAGCTGAGGCGGAAGGATCACTGGAGCCCAGCAGGTCGAGGCTGCGGTGGCCGGAAGCGGCCACTGCACTCCAGTCTGGGTGACAGAGTGAGACTCCAACTCAAAAAAAAAAACAAACCCAAAACATATTCAATAATAAAGAAGTAACATCTAGAAATGACCAAAAATGCCTAAAATTAGCTGGCAATTCTAAGATTACATAGAATGTAACTGATCTGATCTCAAACCTTAAGCAGTCCTTGTTTTTGCTTGCAAATTCAAAAAAGATCAGCCTTAACATTAAATGCTCAATTATTTGATGAATGAATGAAATATATATATGGAAATATCAACTAAAATCAAACAGGCAACAGGAAGAGGAGAGAAGAAAGAGGCGGTGACCAGTAGTCACAGCAATCAGAAATAACTGTTACAGATGAGAAAAAGCACATGAGAAAAAAGACTGTAGAGATGAGAAGACCTTCAATTTAAAATACAAGTCATCGACTCATTGCATACAGAACATATATAAAGAATTCTCAAAATCCAACAATCAAATAAAAAAGAGACAAAAGCAGCTCCGAACTTCATAAAAGATGGTGGCAAATAACCCCATGAAAAGATGCTCAACGTCGTTGGTCACTAGGGAAATGCAAATTCAAACCACTATGAAATATCACTAACCCTTATGAGAATGACTAAAACAATAAAATGAAACCGAAAAGTTGACATTACACAACAACTGTGCTCCTAGGTATTTATCCAAGTGAAATGAAAACCTATGTTCACACAAAAGCTGTACATAATGGTTATGGTGGCTTTATTTGTAGTTGCTTAAAAACAACAACAACAACAACAACTGGAAACAAGCTGTATATTCCTCAAATGGCAAATGGGTGAATGGTTTGTGGTACATCCATGCAATGAATGACTACTCAGCAATAAAAAAGAACAAACTCCTGATACTTGGCAGCAACGTGGGTGAATTTCAAATGCATTACCCTAAGTGAAAGAAATCAGACTCAAAAGGCCACATACACATGATTCTGCTGTCCTGTTTTTTTTTGCAAAGGTGGAAATACAAGAATAGAAGACTGATGAATGGTTGCGGTGGCTAGAGGTAGGAAAAGGAGCTGATTATGAAAAAGCATGGGGAAATTTGGGGGCAGTGGAACTGTTCTTCATTAAAGAACTGGGCACTAAAAAGGGTGAATGTTACTGTCTGTAAATAGCTTAATAAAAAAATGAAAAGTGTAGCCATTGAATAGACTTCTATATTCTTGCTGGAGTATGTGTGTGTGAGTGTGTGCATGGGGGTGGGAGGGGTTGAGGTGGGACAAACACTTGCGCTGAATTTCACTCTGCAGCATTGGGGGTGGTCACTGCATGGATTAGTGAGGACTCTTGCTGGGGACTAAAATTCACATTAATTTAATTTACAGATATTAGGAAAGGTTTAAGGAACCCAAGCACAAGCTATCTTAGAATTAGCTGTTCACTCTTTAGACTGAAGTGAGTTAAAAGAAAAAAATTTTTTTTTGCCCAGGCTGGAGTGTAGTGGACTCAGGCAATCCTTTTGCCTCAGCCTTCCAAGTAGCTGGAACTACAGGCATGCGCCACCATGCCCGGCTAATTTTTTGATTTACTGTAGAGATGAGATCTTGCAAAGTTGCCCAGACTGGTCTCGAACCTGTTGGCTCATGCAATTCTCTTGCCTCAGCCTCCCAAAGTTCTGGTATTACAGGTGTGAGCCACTGTGCCCAGCCAAAGAAAAAGAAATTTAAAAATAAAACAAAAATTCATTGTTTTCAAAATTTTAAAAGTATGATTAATTTATATACTACACAAATTCCATCTGTGGGAATTCATATGAGAGATATCCCTTCCCCATGTCTGTTTCATTCTATTTTCTCTGTAAGCTGGTTTCTTCTGCCTCTTTAGTCTACATAGTGGAAAATATGGCCACAGATGGAAAAACAATGTTTACTCTCTTTAGCTTCTGGTTAGATACTGGGGCTCTACCTTAGTTCTAGTTCCAGAATTCTTGCAGAAAGACTGGCCCTACTTTAGTCAGATGTCCACTGGTAGGCCAATCAGTTGTGCAGTGGGCATGGTGTCATGTTGCTTAAAATCATTGTTCCCACTGTAACCATGTGGATGGGGCAGGGCGGAGATTTCCCCCAGAAAGCCAAGGGTCTGGGCAGACAAAACATGTTATACATCATACATGGCACAAGCAGTCTTTATCCTTATGGCAGATCACATTTCTTTAAAAGTATGGTATGGTCAAACACATGGTCAAATGTCTTAATTTTATTTATTTATTTATTTATTTATTTATTTTTGAGTTGGAGTTTCACTCTGTCACCCAGACTGGAGTGCAGTGGCCGCTCCCGGCCACCGCAGCCTCGACCTGCTGGGCTCCGGCGATCCTTCCGCCTCAGCCTTCCGAGTAGCCGGAATTACAGGCATGCGTTACCATGCCTGGCTGATTTTTAATTTACTGTAGAGATGAGGTCTCACCAAGTTGCCCAGGCGGGTCTCGAACCCGTGGGCTCAGGCATTCCAAACTGTCTTAATTTTATTGCAAACAATTTATAGGTTTCACTTCTGATTAGGAGCCTTATGCCAAATATGTTTTTTTGTGAGTCAGGGTCTCACTCTGTCTCCCAGACTAGAATGCAGTGATATGGTCACAACTCACTGCAGTCTTGGCCTCCTGGGCTCAGGTGATCCATTTGCCTCAGTCTCCTGAGTAGCTGGGACTATAGGCATGTGCCTTCATGCCCAGCTCTTTTTTTTTTTTTTTTGTAGAGACAAGCTCTGGCTATGTTGTCCAGATTGGTCTTGAACTCCTGGACTCAAGCAATTCTCTCAACTCCCAAAGAACTGGGATTACAGGTATGAGCTACCACACCCAGCCCCAAAATCATTTTTTAATAATGTATAAATTATGTACCTTTACAGGATATAAAGGTTTCTAAAGTTTATATTCATCAATTTTTTATAATTTTTTTTTTTAGAGACAAGATCTTACTTTGTTGCCCAACTGCTCTCAAACTCCTGGCCTCAAGCAATCTTCTTGCCTCAGTCTCCTGAGTAGCTGAGATTACAGACATGTGCCACCACATCCACTCATATTTACCAATTTTAAGAGGACAATAGGGTAACGATAGCATAAAATTCCATTTACTATGATATATTTCCCTACCTGAGATTATACATCCTTAATTTGTCAAATGATGGCACAAAATATATAAACATTCAAATAGAATGAAAACCAAATAGATTCAATGGCTACACACATTATGCGCATTTCAAATTGCTTAAGGCATGAAGTATAGTCAAAGTTTGCATTTTAAGGCTTTATGATTTATACCTCATTTTTACAGTAATAAAACCAAAGGTAAAAGACTATTTTAATCAGGGGCAGGGAACAGAAGATTTTTAGAGGACAAACATTTTCAAAAACTTACAACTGTAAGATGGCTTATTGAGAAGCTGTTTCTGGAGTGCTTGTTTTGCTAATTTTTTTTAAATATAGCAAGAAATAATCATTAGAGATTAACTTATCATGGTAGAAAATTTTTTCCTTCTTTGAGCTATTTTCTTATTCATCCAGAACAGTTGATTTTGCATCCACCCTAGCTTTGCAAGGCATAGCTGCCTTTAAAATGAATGTATCAACTCTTATATACGATACATTTTTCATTCTATGATCTTTTATCACATTGCATTTCAAAACATCAAAGAGTCTAAAGTTGTGTATTGAATAGTGGCCAAACGTCAAAAAACATAGCTCTGAGTTTGATCCTGAGCCCACAAGATCAGAAGGCCTGCAATAACAGTCACAAATCTTATTTATTTATTTGCTTGTTTGTTTGTTTATTTAATGAGACAGGGTTTCACTCTGTCACCTAGGCTGGAATGCAGTGACATGATCACTGCTCACTGCAGCCTCGACCGACTAGGCTCAGATGATCCTTCTGCCTCTGCCACCCGAGTGGCTGAGACTACAGGTGCATACCACCATGCCCAGCAAATTTTTCAATTTTTTTAAAAAATAGAAACAAGTCCTTGCTATGTTCTCTAGGCTAATCTCAAATTCCTGGGCTCAAGCAATCCTTCTACCTTGGCACCCCAAAGTGCTGGGATTACAGGTGTGAGGCACAGCACCCAGCCAGAAATCATTTTTTAAAACCTCATAATAAGCGATTTCTTTTGCCCATGGGAGCTATGGCACATTGGCCTGTCTTTTCTCCAATAAACTTTGAAAACTTTGAAAAAATTTTTTTAAAACCCTCATAATAATATGCTGAAATGGTTCTTTTCTGTGTAAATTTAAGGCTTAAAGGATTGGATTAAAATTTATGGCTAAGTAGTGAGTTTTTTATTTTTTAACCCACAGGTCTACCTCCTAGTCAGTCATGATTCATATAATAGCACGATCCTTAGTATTGTACTCACCCCAACAGGCTACTTTCCTGTAGATTCCCAAAGAAGAGACACATCTGTCACACAGAATCCTGAGTTAGTCTCTGACCCACGATCTAAGTCACTGCCATCAGCCACCATCATTGCTGTCAGCTCAGTGTTCCAAATCCCTACTCTCAGCAGTTCCCTGCTTTCAATCCCTATTCATGGTCTTGCCTCCTGCAACTGACTATTTTCTCAATACCCTGTTTACCCTAAGTGTAGAAAATTACCCCTTCTCCTTCACTCAACATGTGTTATTAGGACATAGTTCCTTTATCAAAGGTTTATGGTTAACAAAGGGTAATTACAGCACAGTGCAGAAAGAACTTCAAATTGTCTACGTATCACTATTATTAAAGGGTCCTCAATCTCCTGATCATCTTTCTCCTTTTGTCATGGAGTGTCCTCTCTTTCCCTCATTCCAAAACTTTCTCCTATCTCTTCTATTTCCTACTCCTGTCAACCATAGCCAAAGAGGGTGTTTCTCAAATTTCTGTTACTTTATCCTGCCAAGGGAATCTAAGCTATTTTCCTTCAGTCATTGCCTAAAGATTTCAAGCTTTCAAACTAACAAAAAAGTCCACTAAAATGTCTTCTAAACAAAGTCCGCTTTTTTCCCCCACAAGGAATGTGCCATTCTCCTAGGTTATCTGGCAAAAGCTGTAGCCCATCCCTAAAATAATAATTTTTCCTTCTTCTTATCAAAACATACCAGAAATTTTACAGTCAAATGACTGTTGTGCTCTTCAAAGAAGCACAATGAGAGGCTATTCACTTATTAAAATGATAAGATCATCACTGAAAGTAGTTTTAATTCTCTTCTAAGCAATTCATTAATTTCTCAAGAAAAAAGGCTTACTAATGTATCTCAGGACACTTTCTTTTGGCCCAGTTCCTTTACTTCTACTTTGATCTCTCATTCCTGCATTTGTTCAACCAACCAGCCAGTTAACATGCCACTAGGTGTGGCAAACACAGTTCTAGTATTCAAAATAATACAGAAGGGGCTGTCCTAGTGCTGCCTATGAACCAAGAGATGAGGGGGTGGGGGTTGTACTTGGTTATAATCAGTTTTGAAATAAAAAGGGATTTTAGCAAGCTGTCACTAGCTTATATGGATTCTTCAGGCTGGAAAGGAGAGTTGCCACCCACAGATTGATCACCCGTGCCTCCAGTTCAGAGATCCATAGTACATTTCTGCAAGTGTAACAATGCTAGCAATGCTGCCTCCCTCCTGAAAATACTGTATACAGTTGGTAGAATGCTTGAGATTGAACGCCCTCAATTCTAATTGCTTTTCATTCATTCATTCAACCAAGAAGTATTTATTTACTATGGGCTAGAGGAGAAGGACAACTGCATCTTTTGAGTATCATATTCACTTATAATTATGTTCTAGGCATTGTGTTTCATCAATAGAATAAACAGTTAAGAACTGCCTGCTGTTTTATTACAACAAAATAGATCTTCATAATGACAGTTTTGAGTCATCAGTAAAAACATATATCTTTTTTTTTTTTTGAGCTGGATTCTCACTATTGCACTCTTGTCGCCCAGGCTGGAGTGCAGCGGCATGCTGACAACCACCGCAGCCTCCACCTGTTGGACTCAGGTGATCCTTTCACCTCAGCCTTCCAAATAGCTGGAACTACAGACGCACGCCACCACGTCTAGCTAGATTTGTGTGTGTGTGTGATTTATTGTAGAGACAAGGTCTCACCAAGTTGCCCAGGCTGGTCTCGAACCCACAGGCTCAGGCAATCCTCTTGCCTTGGCCTCCCAAAGTGCTGGGATTACAGGCTGAGCCACCGTACACGGCCAAAACATGTTATATCTATATATTATTGTTATTATTCTGGAGGGAAGACAAGTGTGTAATACACTTTATCCAAAAAGTAAAGTGATCCACAAAAATAATTGATTTAACTTTCTGCATTTGAAGGCTTACTCTTCAGTTATATGGAAAATTCATATATCCAGAAAGATATCCCCCACCCCCCAAGAATTCCAGAGAACAGAAGTTTACTCTATTTGATGATAATGCACAAGTCGATTACTAGGTAATCAAATGTCTTAATTCCAAAAGAATCTTTAAATAAACTTATGTTTGGAATACAATATAAAAGAAGGGAAACTTGCTTAACTGTTTTTCACTATTTCACTTTTGTTATCTGAGCCAATGCTAAAAAAGTTGTAAGTGACTCCAAGTGTTTATCTGGTGTATTCCTTCCTATCTCCTCAGTTCTTGGAGTGCACTTTGAATCTATGTTCTGTGGCTGCTCAAGGCTTCTCCAGGTCACTGCACCTGACAAGATCTCATCATCCCTGACTTATGGTTCAAAACATAACTATCCTTAGTCATATTCCTGCCAGCACGCAAATGCAAACTGGGCTAATCTCATAAACTAACTCAAGGTATAAATAATGATGACAGTAGCTAACATTTTGCTGTTCTCAAGGAAATGATCAAAACAAGAGTAAACTTTAGAAATATAATACAAGAATAGGGAATCATTTTCCTATTTATAGCCACTGACCAGCTAAATCAAAACTTAAAAAAAAAGGTTACAACAAAAGCAAACAAGTTTACAGTTACTTTAGTTCTTTAGTTTGAGAAAGACAGAAAATGAAAATACCTGACATCTGTATATAGTTTGCATGTGCATTAGCATTCTTATATAACATATATATGTTTGTTTGTTATTTGGTTTAATATTTAAAACAATGCTGTAAATTCACATTATTCCTATTATATAGACGAGAAAACTTGGGCCAAAAGAGGTTAAGTTACTATCGAATAGCAACCTGAGACTTTCAACAATTCTAATTCCAAGTCAAATATGTTCCTATGCCACAGCTTCTACAAATATGTCTAATATCTAACTTTAAATGAACTAAAAGAAACAGAAAAGTATACAAACACAATTAAGACTACACTTTAATTTCACATGTGGTCAGTTTAAAAAGGAGATGGGACCTAAGATGGAGAGGAAGAGAGCAAGTCAAAGAGAGAAAAAAGTAAGTGAGGTGATAGTCAGAAAATGTCAAAGACTGAGAAAGAGACAATGAGGGAAGGAAAAAAAAGAAAAGGATAGACAGGAAGGAAAGGCTGAGTCGAAGTCTGGGTGCCTCAGTCCTTAGTCAGGCTTGCTTCCAGCTGACACCTGACCATCTTCTGGACAGCTAGCTCTGTCTTCTTCCTCTCTGGCTCCAGTTGCCAAAAATCTTCCCCAATCTCACCTGCCCAGCGAATTGAAGGCTAGTATTTCCACACATCCCCAGAGATGTGACCTTATTTTGGCCTAATCACTGTAATTACTGTAACTAGTTTTCTTTCTACTTGTTCAGTGAGTAGAACTAAAAGCAATTCTCTTCAGAAATCTGCATATCTCCTCTATCTCTGAGAATTAATGGAGATCCAAGCTCTTACCTGACACTATACTAAAAGTATTGTGGTAGAAACAAAGCAACAAAGTCAAACTAGGATTTCCATCACCTAAACTGTCAATGCCCAAACTTACCTGATCTATCATTTTTCACTGAAAAATCACTATTTAAATGAGATATATAATAGATAATAAAATTCTTACACACATTCACCACTTTATAATTTTATAAGTTTTTATTTTATTTAGACAATTTATCATTTAGGTAAATTAGGTATAATTGCTTTTAAAGTGAGATAAACATCCTATATTACTAGCCTTTAGCAAACTTCCCCAATCATTGGTATACTATGTTAATTAAAAGAAGTGGCTTGGTAGATGCTGTTTGAATTTGAATCCTAGCTTAAGCTCTTAGTAACTGAGTGACTCTGGGTAAATTACTTAGTATCTTTGAAACTTAGGTTCTTCACCTATAACGTGGGGCCAATAATATAGTATTAATCACAAAAGTAGTTTTAAGAATCCAGTGAGAGCTGGATGTAGTGACTCAGACCTGTAATCCCAGCACTTTGGGAGGCAGAGGTGAGAGGACTGCCTGAGCCCAGGAGTTCGAGACCAGCCTGAGTAATTTGGCGAGATGTCATCTTTATAATAAATCAAAAAATTAGCTAGGTGTGGCAGCATGTGCCTGTAGTCCAGCTACTTGGAAGCCTGAGGCAGAAGGATCATCAAAGTCCAGCAGGTCTAGGCTGTAGTGGCCATGAGCATGCCCCTGCACTCCAGCCTGGGTGACAGAGTAAGAATCTGCCTCAAAAAAAAAAAAAAAGAATTCAATGAATTGAGTGTTGATACTGTACTTGGCATATAGTAAGCACTCAACAAATGTTATCTATTAGTATTATTATCAGTCATTAACTTTGCCACCCAGCTGCACAAAACTTAACTATAGTGTATATTTTGTTCATGTAAAAAAAATAAAGTGATTCTAGAAAAAACTTTTAAAAGTAATATATGAACAGCAAAAATAAAAATGAAAGTTGGGCCAGGCACAATGACTCAAGCCTATAATCCCAGCACTTTAGGAGGCCAAGGCAAGAAGATTATCTGAGTTCAGGGGTTCAAGACCAGCCTGAGCAACTTGGAGAGACCTCATCTCTATAATAATTCCAGCTACTCAGAAGACTGAGGTGGAAGAATTGCCTGAGTCCAGCAAGTCAAGGCTGCGGTGGCCATGAGTGTGCCACTGCACTCCAGCCTGGGCAACAGAGTGAGACTCCAGCTCAAAAAAAAAAAAAACAGTTAAAGTTAAATATTGATAGGTATATATTAAAACTGAAAAATTGCCCATGGGATTGGCAATAGTGGGAATCTACGGGGGGGCATACTTTATGAACAAAGGTACCTGCATAATGAACATTTGTATATCTAACCTAGAATTGTACCCCTCATCTTTAAAATAAAAAATTTCAGAAAGAAAGAAAGAAAAACAGCCCTGTCGCTCTGTTACAGCTAGTTTACCTCAAAGTCTATCAGCTGTAGGTCAGCGATCAGTGTCACCAGCAGCCCGCTATTGTAGAGTTCTTGTGCTAGCTGAGCTACCGCTTCTGTAGGGGGCTCTTTGTCACTCGTACCACACAGAATTTCTTTCATTGCCTGCAGTGCTTTCGACACTTCTTCTGAAGCCTAGGAACCAAAAAGTATGTTAACAGTTAAAAGAATAAAAATTTTCAGGTCATAAACAAACCAAGAAAACACTTCTTGGGCCCTGTTTATGTATAGTCAAAGTTCACTGTACAGTTACAAACAAAAAAAACATTTAGTAGGCACACCTTTCGTTATTTTGGAAAATGTTACTAAAATGTATTTATATGAAAAAGATCTCTAGTATTTCTACTTAGTCAATATCATTGAAATAATATTCCTCTAAACCATACTCATAGTCTAATTTTGTTAGTAATTAAGTAAAAGTTTTACTCTTGAAAATTAAACTCTGAGCCAGGTTCGGTGGCTCAGCCTGTAATCCCGCGCCTTTGGGAGGCTGAGGTGAGTGGATTGCCTGAGCCTGCGGGTTCGAGACCCGCCCGCGCAACTTGATGAGACCTCATCTCTACAATAAATCAAAAAAACTAATCGGGCGTGGCAGTGCGCGCCTGTAGTTCCAGCTACAGGGAAGGCTGAGGCAGAAGGATCGCTGGACCCCAGCAGGTCGAGGCTGCGGTGGCCGGAAGCGGCCACTGCACTCCAGTCTGGGCGACAGAGTGAAACTTCAAATCAAAAAAAAAAAAAAGAAAATTAAACTCTGTTTCAAAGACTTATCAGTAGCTACTAACCTTTATTTAAAGCATTTTATTAAGGTTTTTCCACAAATCTCAATTCTTCTGAATTTTTAATGGAGTAGGTATAAAATCATAAGTTGTAAAAGCTCATAAACTTTATCAATCCACTTATTCCTCATAAATCATTGTCTTTTTTGTATCTATGAAACTTTAAAAAACACACACTATATTTTAAAGAATAATGGCAAATCTACAGAGGCAGGAAGTAGATCGGTGGATGTTAGACCTGGGGGACAGGGAGATGAGGAATGACTGCTAAGGGCTACAAGGGTGTTTCTGCAGGGTGACAAAAAGTTCTAGAAGTAGACGGTGGTGATGGTTGCATAGCCTTGTGAATATACTAAAAACCAATGAGTTGTACACTCCAAATAGAGAATTATATGGTATGTGAATTATGTCTCAATGAAAAAAATCTTTTAAGCTAATACAGGTAGGAAAGGAGAGCAGACTAATTAACAATTTGATTGTCTGAATATTTTTAAAGAAATATACTTTCAGATATAGTACAGTAATGATTGTAAATGAAGAAGAGAATTGAGTAGAATGCAGTAAATTCCATAAGAATAACTCATAGTAGCATAACACTACTTTAAAAAATATTTTTACAGACATTTTTATGACCTGATTGAAGTAATCCTCAATTTATTAAAGGTGGGAAGTTTCTTAAATTGTGAGATAAATCCACAGAAGAGTATTTTAAATATACATAGAGTTAAGAGCTGGGTGCAGTGGTTCACACCGGTAATTCCAGTACTTTGGGAGGCCAATGCAGGAAGAATGCTTTAGTCCAGGAGTTCAAGACCAGCCTGGGCAACATAGCAAGACCTCATTGCTATAAAAAATAAAAAATAGCTGAGCATGGAGGTTTGCATCTAGTCTCAGTTATTTGGGTAACTACGAAGGAAGGATTGCTTGAACCCAGGAGTATGAGGCTGCAGTGAGCCATGATCATGCCATTGCACTCCAGTCTGGGTGACAGAGTGAAACTCAAAAAAAGAAAGAGAGAGAGAGTTAAGGATAATCATAATCATAAAGCAAAACCTTTGTGATGATCACTCAGATTGAGAAACAGAGTATTTTCAGCACTCTAGAAGTCACCTGAATGCCCCTTTTCGGTCTAGGTATAAAACTTTTGTCTCTTGTGACAATATTCTCTTTACTTTTCTTTTTATAGTCTTCTTACCTATGTATGCATACCAAAACAATATAACTTAGTTCTGCTGATTTTTAACTTTACGGACTAGTACATTACCCTTTCATGATTTGCTTCTTTCATTCAACATTATATTTCTTTTTGTTGTTGCTGTTTTGTTTTAAGTCAGAATCTCACTCTGCCACTCAGGCTGGAGTGCAGTGGCATGATCACCGTTCACAGCTGTCTCAACCTCCTCGGCTTAGGCAATCATTCCACCTCAGCCTCCTAAGTAGCTGGGACTATAGACACATGACACTACATCTCATTTTTTAAAAACTTTTTTGTAGAACTGAGGTCTTGCTGTGTTATCCAGTCTGGTCTTGAATTCCTGAGTTCAAGCAATCTCCCGCTTGGCCTCCCAAAATGCTAGGTTACAAACACAAGCCACCAAGCCTAAAACTCATTATTATATTTCTGAGATCCATATATGCTGCTGCATGTAGGCAGAAGTTCTTTCATTTTCCTTGCTTTATAGTATTCCACTGATGCTACACCACAACTTCTTTATGATATGAGTGATGTTTACATTGAGGGCTTTTTATGAACAACAATGCTATAAACATTTCATACATTTTTCCTGGGACACATGTGCAAGAATATCTCTAGAGGTTATATCTAAGAGTGGAACTGCAGGATTTCAGGACACGTGCATCTTCATATTTTGCAGTTAATACTAAACTGGCTTCCAAAGCAGTTCTATCAGTATATACTTTATTATCCACAGTTAATGAAAATTCTCATTGCTCTCCATCCTCGTTAACACTTAATATCTTCAGATCTCTTCATTTTTACCAAAACAATAGTTGTATAATATAATGTAAATTTATTATGGTTTTAGTTGGCCTTTTCATAATTACTAATGAAAATATATGAAAGTTTTTTCTTTTTTCTCTCTTTACCGTTTAGATTTACTCTTTCTATTTGAGCCAATATTTGGCCCAATATTACAAAATACAGTAGAATTAAAACACAAATATTTCAACACAATTTATAGAATCCAAGATTGTGTCATATACAGGAACAGAAAGATACTATGAACTAGAAATGAGGCTGCACTATAGTAAAAACTATTAGTCAATCTTTAAATAAAAACTTTTTACATCGCATGTCAATGTAAACTTATATACAGTACAACACTTTAGATCTCTAAGCTCTGCAGTCTAGAGGGTTCTAGGGTCAGTCAGAGGTTCTAGTCAGTGAAGCCAAAAGTTCAACACAACAGACTACAGTTATCAGTTGCATAAAACTTGACATTAACTCAAAAGTATTTATAGAGAACCTGTGGGCACATCACAGACCATATTTTGAATTCTTCATTAAACTTTTACATTGGTTTTTGGCACTGTAATGCATGTATTTTAATAATGATGCTATTGTTTTAGCTCATACCTTGTCCGTCTTCTTGTCTTGCTTTTCCAAAATGGCCATGTTGTCTTTCAGGATTTTAACAATTTCTGCTGGATTTTTGTGTGATTTACTAAACAAAGGCATTTTTTTCATTATAGAAATCTCTTCTTCTGATAGGGAATGCTAAAAAAAATAAGACAACAAAACTATAACTTTAACACTTAACATGTTTAAATGGTTATAACAATACGTCTTATACATTTTCAATAACATCAACTCAGAAATTTGAATTGTTATAAATACTCAAATTAGAATGAGTTTCAAGTTTCATACCAAATTTAAATACATATATGATATTTTAAGAAAGATAATTGAAGCACCTTACTAGAAAGTTTTTATATAAAGTTAAAAATTTTTCTGGAAAGAGATATAAGGATGCTGCAAGAATGGAAAAAGGAATACTTTTAGAGCATAAGCTGGTATGTAAAACTAGATAGTTTGATCAAAAAGAGTGATAATAATAAATGATGAACTAAAACATGTAAAACAAAAACAGGGTTAGGATTCATATACTGTCAGAAACCAATTTTAAAAAGCATACTAGTAGCCAGGTGCGGTGGCTCATGCCTGTAATCCCAGCACTTTGGGAGACGGAGATGAGAAGATTACCTGAGTGCTGGGGATCAAGACCAGTCTGAGCAACATGGCGAGACCCTGTCTCTACAATAAATATTTTTTAAAAATCAAGTGGCCATGTTGGCACATGCCTGTGGTTCCAGCTACTTGGAAGGTTGAGGTGGAAGAATTGCCTGAGCCCAGCAGGTCGAGGCTGTGGTGGCTGTGACCGTGCGCCACTGCATGCAGCCTGGGCAACAGAGTGAGACTCTGACTCAAAAATAAATAAATAAACAAGCAAACAAAAAAATACATAAATAAACAAATAAAAATAAACGCATGCTAATAACTACTCTATGGATATCACAAAACTACAATGTAAGGTTATTTAGAATCTGTTCTTTATTTACTCTTCAAATATCAGTTGGCTATATTCACTGATGAAAATCCCTCTTGCATCCTCATTGTCATGGTGGAGGATGAAGAGAGAATGGAGAAAAGGAGCGATTCCAGTTGTCGAGTACAGTATTAGGCCCCAACTAGTAAAGGCACATTCATTATATTACATTGACTAAGAAAAGTCTTTCAAGTATTACAGAAATATGATGTAATAAATCAAGGGCTCCCAGGACCCAAGAACCCAGAGATGACAATTATTATCAGTTGAAGGAAATTATATATTTCCTTCAAAAATTTTCCTAGACATATAAAAATAAATATATTGGCCGTGCGTGGTGCTCACGCCTATAATCCCAGCACTTTGAGAGGCCGAGGTGAGAGGATTGCCTGAGCCCGTGGGTTCAAGACCAGCCTGGGCAACGTGGTGAGATCTTATCTCTAAAATAAATCAAAAAATTAGCTAGGCATGGTGATACTTGTCTGTAGTTCCAGCTACTTGGAAGGCTGAGGCAGAAGGATCACCTGAGCCTGGCAGGTCAAGGCTATGGTAGCCATGAGTGTGCCACTGCACTCCAGCCTGAGCAAGAGTGAGACTTCAACTCAAAAAAATAAATAAAAATAAATATATATATATTTTAAAAAGAAGAATATTAAACTTAATATTTTGTAACTTTTTCCAATTTTTCTATCTTAAATACCATTCCATGAGTATATGTTAGATTTACTACGATATTTTTATAACAGTTCCAACATATATCATAATTTATTTTTATCATTATCCATTGATGGGCATTTGGGTTACTTTCACTTTTTCCCAATATTTTTCTTATCAGTGATACAACTAATCAATGAAGAAAGAATATTATACACAAATATATACAGCAGTTACTAGCTATACCCTAACCATCTATTCCTGTGATATAACCTTGGCTATGGTTTCAAATCCCTCATTCCCCTAGATTCCTATCTAGTTCCCAAATCTGGTTCCCCAGGATTTCTGTCAGATCTGTGAGCTACCTTATATCTACCCAATAAATTCCTTCTAAGGAACAAATCAGTATTTGTTGGTAATGATAAAGAATTTCAGTAAGGTATGTATATGTCATGCAGTAGAAAAAAACTATTATTGTGAATTTTGATAATAAAACAGAAAACTTAAAAAACACTTCCTGTTTTCAGTAGGAATCCTGGGGCTATGCTCTAGCTCCCCAATGTGGGAAGGGTATGTGTGAAGAAAAGCTGTCCACTCTCAATCCAAGGAAAATTTTGAAAAGCACATTAATGCACTCCAGTAAGTCTCTAAAGCTAAAAGTGAAAGCTGACAGAGCATTTGAAGATAAAATATGTGAAGATCATGCTGTGATTCTCAGTGGGTGGTGTAGGGTGCAAAAAAGGAGAGTTAACTTTGGAAGAACATTGTGTCTTACCTCTTTAGAAAACTCAAGAATAAAATTACAGCAATGTAAGAGGTGTTTCTTTAACACTCCTTTCTTTAGTAAGCAGATCCAAACATAAATAAAGATAATATGTATTAAAAGTTTATATAAACCAGGTGTGGTGGCTCATGCCTATAATCCCAGCACTTTGGGGGGTAGAGGCAAGAGGAGTGCCTGAGTCCAAGGGTTCAAGACCAGCCTGGGCAGCTTAGTGAAACCTCGTCTCTACAATAAGTCAAAAAATTAGCTGAGCATGGTAGAGTGTGCCTGTGGTTCCAGCTACTTGGAAGGCTAAGGCAGAAGGACCGCCTGAGCCCAGCAGGTTGAGGCTGCGATGGCAGTGAGCGTGCCACTGTACTCCAGCCTAGGCAACAGAGGAAGACTCCAACTCAAATAAATAAATAAATAAATTTATGTAGTGTGGGGGTGAAGTCGGTACAAAAACAATCATTAGATAGTTGGACAGATCTAGGAAACTATTGCTCACTACCTGAGCAATCCTGGGCACATTCTGTGACCTCTTTAAGACCCTATATTCTTATCCATAAATAGGGATAAGAACATTTCCCTTAGTATTGTTATCAGGATTAAAGGTAAGTAGAACATCTTGTACAGCACCTTGTACAAGTAATGCATTCTATTTTTAGCTGCAATTATGACAAAAAGTTTCATGACATAGTTAATGAATTATTTCACTAAAGAGAAAGGCATTGTAGTTGAGATATGCTTGTATCTTAAATGTATTAGACATGTCTGGCACCTTGAGTCAATTATATTTACTTCCATAATTTTTTAAAATGTAAGTCTATTTTCTGAATATTTAATAGTCAATGATCAAATATTTCATATTAAAATAGAATTTTAAAAGAAGCCAAATGCATTTGTATACAGGCATACACTAAGGACAATATGGATTTGGCTCCAGACCACTGTGATAAAGCAAATACATCAAAATAAAGTGAGTCACAAATTTTTTGGTTTCCCAGTGCATATAAAAGTTATACTAAGGCTGGGTTTGGTGGCTCATCCCTATAATTCCAGCACTTTGGGAGGCCGAAGTGAGAGGATTGTCTGAGCTCACGGATTCGAGACCAGCCCGGGCAACTTGGCAAGATCTCATCTCTACAATAAATCAAAAAATTAGATGGGCATGGTGGCGCGTGCCTGTAGCTCCAGCTACTTGAAAGGTTGAGGCAGAAGAATTGCCTGAGCCCAGCAGGTAGAGGCTGCGGTGGGTGGGAGCATGCCATTACCCTCCAACCTGGGTGACAGAGTGAGACTCCAACTCAAAAAAAAGAAAAAAAAGTTATACTATTCTGTAGTCTATTAAGTGTGCAATAGCATCATATCTTTTTTAAAAGGTGCATTTCTTCACTTTAAAAATACTTTATTGGTAAAAAAAAAATGCTAATGATCATCTGAGTCATCAATGAATCCTAATCTTTTTGTAGACTGTCTTGCCTCAATGTTGATGGCTGTTCACTGATCAGGGTGGTGACTGCTGAAGACTGAGGTAGCTGTGGCAATTTCTTAAAAGAAAAAATGAAGTTTGCTGCATACATTGATGCTTCCTTTCATGAAAGATTTCTCAGTAGTATATGATGCTGTTTGACAGCAATTCACCCACAGTAGAACTTCTTTCAAAATCAAAATCAATCCTCTCAAATCCTCCCACTGTTTTATCACTAAATTTATGTAACATCCTAAATCCTTTGTTGTTATTTCAACAATGTTCACAGCATCTTCACCAGGAGCAGTTTGCATCTCAAGAAACCACTTTCTTTACTCATTCATATGAAGCAACACCTTATCTGTTGAAGTTTTATGTGAGATTGCAGCAATTCAGTCACATCTTCAGGCTCCACTTCTTCTTTTTTTTTTTTTTTTGAGTTGAAGTCTCACTCTGTCACCCAGGCAGGAGTGCAGTGGCACACTCACGGTCACCACAACTTCCACCTTCTGGGTTCAGGCCATCCTTCCACCTCAGCCTTCCAAGTAGCTGAACTATAGACACAAGCCACCACGACCGGTTAATTTTTTTATTTATTACAGAGACAAGGTCTTCCCAAGCTACCCAAGTTGGTCTTGAACCTGCGGACTCAGGCAATCCTCTAGCCTCTGTCTCCCAAAGTGCTAAGATTACAGGTGTGAGCCACAGTGCCTTGCTAGGCTCTACTTCTAATTCTAATTATCTTGCTATTTCCATTACACATGTAGTTACTTCCGCCACAGAAGTTGTGAACCTCTCAAAGTCATCCATGAAGGCTGGAATCAATAACTCCTGAACTCCTGTTAATGTTGATATGTTGGCCTCCTCCAATGAATCATGTTCTTAATTGCATCTAGAATGCTAAATCTTTTCCAGAAGGTCTTCAACTTACTTTGCCCATATTCATCAGAGGAGTCATTAGCTATGACAAGTATAGCCTTATGAAATGTATTTCTCAAATATAAAACTTGAAAGTCAAAATTATTTCTTTGTCCATGGGCTGCAGAATGGATATTGTGTTAGTAGGCATGAAAACATTAATATCCTTGAACATCTACATCAGAGTTCTTGAGTGACTAGGTACTTTGTCAATGAGCAATAATATTTCCAAAGGAACCTTTTATTCTGAGTGGTAGGTCTCAACAGTAGGCTTAAAATATTCGGTAAACTATGCTGTAAACAGATGTACTGTCATTCAGGCTTTGATCTGTTTATAGAATCCAGGCAGAGTAGACTTTGCATAATTCTTCAGGACCCCAGGATGTTCAGGATGGTAAATGAGCAGTAGCTTCCACTTCAAGTCACCAGTTACATTAGCTCCTAACAAGAGAGTCAGCCTGTTCTATGACGTTTTGAAGCCAAGCATTGACTTCTCTCTAGCTATGTAAGTCTTAGATAGCATTTTCTCCCAATAAAATATTGTTTCATCTGTACTGGAAATCTGTTATTTCAAAATTATGGACTTCACAGCAACTTGGATGGATTTAGAGTCTATCATACTCAGTGATCTATCACAGAAACAAAGAACTGAGTACCACATGTTCTTACTCATCAGCGGACCCTGAACATTTACCATAAAACTACATGAAAGGTATTTGCAGTAGTGGGTCACTGCCAGGGGAGGCAGGGGGACACATAACATTAACAAGGGTACCTGATCCCAAACCAGGTGAAGTGAGGACTAATGGAAGGCCCAAACTTCACCTGTACAATGACCACTTATGTACTAACCCTGAATTGTACCTCACATCTTTAAAATGTAAAATTAAAAGCCGGGCATGGTGGCTCACACCTATAATCTCCGCACTTTAGGAGGCAGAGGCAGAGGTTTGCCTGAGCCTGCAGGTTTCAGACCAGCCTGGGTAACATGGCAAGACCTCCTCACTATAATAAATCAAAAGATTAGTTGGGAGTGGTGGCATGCGCCTGTAGTTCCAGCTACTTGGAAGGTTAAGGTGGAAGGATTGCCTGAGTCCAGCAGGTTGGGGCTGCAGTGGCCATAAGCATGCCACTGTATTCCAGCTTGGGCGACAGAATGAGACTCCAACTCAAAAAAAATTAATACGAATTTTTAAAAAATTTAGAAAAAGAAAATCTGTTGTTTCAAATAGCCACCTTCACCAATGACCTTAGCTAGATCTTCTGGATAACTTGCCTCAGCTTCTACATCAGCACTTGCTGCTTCACCTTGCACTTTTATGTTATAGAAACAGCTTATTTCCTTAAACCTCTTGAACCAACCTCTGCTAGCTCCAAATTTTTCTTCTGCAGCTTCCTCAACAATCTTAGCCTTCAGAGAATTGAAGAGAGTTAGTTGGGGCCTTGCTCTGAATTAGACTTTGGCTTAAGGGAATGTTGTGGCTGGTTTGTTCTTTGTACAGATCACTCAAACTTTCTTCATATCAGCAATTAGGCTGTTATGTTTTCTTAGTACACGTGTGTTCACTGAAGTAGCAATTTTCATTTTCTTCAAGAATTTTTCCTTTGCATTCACAACTTGGTGCAATAGGCCTTTCTTGGCTCTTGACATGGCTTCCTCACTAAGCTTAATCATTTCTAGCTTTTGATTTAAAGTGAGAGATATGCAACTCTTCCTTTCACTTGAATACTTAGAAGTCATTGTTGAATTCTTTTGCTGGCTTAATTTAAATGTTGTTGTATCTCAGGGAATAGGGAGGCCTGAGGAGAGGAAGAAGGTCGGGGAAACAGCCAATCTCTGGAGCAGTCAGAACACACACATCATTATCGATTAATTTTGCTATCTAACTTGGGCACAGCTCGTGGCATTCCAAAACAGTTACAATAGTCACATCAAAGATCATGGATCACAGATCACTGTGACAGATATAACAAGAATAAAAAAAGTTTGAAAACTTGCAAGAATTACCAATATGTAACAGACATAAAGTGAGCACATGCTGTTGAAAAATGGCACCGATAGACTGTTCTATGCTAGGTTTCAATTTGGGGAAAAAAAGCAGAATCTGCAAAGCACAATAAAGTGAAGCATAATAAAATGTGGCATGCCTGTCTTCCTCCATGTAATTCTACCACACTGAGGAAAAGACATATAACTGTATGAATTTCTCCCTGACATCAAAACAGAGTATATATTATGATATGGTATCATATATATGATGTCTTTTGTCCATTGTCTATTGCTCTGTTTGGTTCTCACTGTATCAAACTAATTCTATTGCTAATTTACTGAAATTTACTTCAAATGTGCCCAAGACTTTCATGTTAATATGGTGACTAACCAGCATTTGATGATTCACTATCTCTAACTTTACATCTGACTGTCAGTTTGTTCATTTATTCATTCATGTATTCATTAAATAAACAACCTAAGTACTAGACACAATCACTTTGCTAAATACTAGAGATAGAACCATAAACAAGAAAACATAATCCTTGTTCTTTGGAGCTTACTAGTAAAAGGCAAACATTTTAGGGGCAATAGGATTATATAATGGTAGAATCACACAGTATAGTGTCTCTTAGTATTAGTATCTTTTAAAAATTTGATTCTTTTCATATTTTAAATGCAACTATTTATTTTAATAAGTATAATATAAAATTAGTTTAATAGTGTTTTAAAATTTCATATGATCATTATTCTTCAATATAGGGACCCATACTTTGAGGGAAAGCAAAACCCATACTCTCAAACTATGCAGTTCCAGTCCCCAGATCCCCTGAAATGAATGCAGAAATCTTCTGCCTGCCCTAGTTCTCCTCAGTCCATGGCCAGGCCCACCCCACTCCCAGACTAAACACTTCCTCCCAGACTAAACATTTCCCCCATCACCCAAAACTTGGGCTGCCTTTCCCACTCTCCCGGCGACCAGGCTGGTCACTCCATGTGCATCCACCCCAATCATATCATTTAACCCACCGATGGTCATTTAAGTAGCTTGTGATTGTGCAGCGATCATAAGCTACTCAAACCCCCTCTAGTCTTGACTGGTAACTTATCCACCATATAACTCGAAAGAAGTTATCATTCCTGTCTAGGTGTCATGGGTTCTTAAAGCAAGATAAAGCATCATATGTTGAAATTAGAGATGTTATATACTGTGGCCCTAGGTTTTTCAACACTGATCCATATCCATTCTGAGTCTAACTCCTAGTGCCCATCACGGCCAAAAATAAAGTGCTTAAGGTAGGAACAAAAGGAATGGAGAGTTCTGAGAATGGTGCCTTCTGGGGATAAGGCGATGGTAACATTTTTTTCCATAAACTCTAGCTTAGAGTTTTAGGCATATATATTTTATTCAGCAAAGCAGGCAGTAGGGAAAGAAGAAGATGCTAAGTTAGTCCAACAGACAGAAACTAGGTAAATGCCTTCTGGGCACTAAAAACTGTTGCGGCCACGCACATCAACCTGCCCTCAGTGTTAATGCTGACAGTGGGCCAGTTAGCACATAAATGTTAATGGACAAACACTGGCCCTGTTGTACTTTTCCACTTTCAAGAGTGAGCAAACAGAATAAATAACAAATAGTAGGTTCTTTTGCTGTTTTTCTCAAGCAGTACAAGAAGAGAAATGCCCTGTAGATTTGGAAAGGTTGTTTTTTAAATTAGCTCTCTATAAAGCTAGAATAGACATAACTGAAAAAAAGAGAAAAGAACTTAGGCAAAAAGAGAGTTGGCCAAGATAGAAAACCCAAAACACAAACATATATGCACACATATATACACACATATAAGTCCCAAATTCAGACTGGTAATCTAAATCTGCATAGAGCAAAATTGACACTACAGAAAATTGATTTGGGGTAACATCAAGGTACAGAATTAGTGTACATTTATTCATTCAAAAAATATTTTCTGTGCACCTATAATGTGCTCAGTTCAGGTAATGGACTAGGAAATACAAAATAAAGAAGCCTCAAAGTGTTTATTATGTAGTACAAGACACAGACACACCAAGAGTTTTCCCAGAAGGCCAAGAAAAGCTGAAAAAAACTAAAATGATGAGGAAAAGACACAGAGTATGTATAGATATATATCTTTATGTCTATGTAGGTATTTTCTAGCAATATGAGGAAAATAGTGCTGTCCCATAAGTAACAGGTATTACAATAGCAGGAGGGGGTTGAGTGGAAAAAGCTAACAACAACAAAAAGGGACTAAAAATGGAGCAGAAGTAATAATCAAAGATGTAACAGCTTAAGCAGAAAAAAGATCTACACTTAATCATTCAAAAGATTTTTTCTAGTTGAGATTAATGATGAGAGCCCTAAATGCACTGTCTTTTGGCTTTTAAAAGAAACAAATATTCCTCTCTCAAAGAACATTCCAACAAAATGATCTTAAACAAACAGACAAAAAGCATAAAAACAGGTTGACTTTGGACTTCCATAAAACTAAATGTCCTAAAACAATGGAGAAAATCTGGAGTTCTGAGAAGCAAAGTCTATAGTCTCATAATTAAATCTTTAGCCAATATATCACTTATGTGTGAAGAGATGAGATGGAATGAAGCTCACAAAGAGCTCAACAAAATTAATGCTAAATACCCAGAAACAGCTCTTGAAAAGAAACCTATAAATTGTTGGCAGGACTTATGGGAGGGTGAGAATCAACAATTATAATTCAATCATGTAGAAATAAAAACAAATAAGAATTCAACTAAGAAGTTAAAAAGGAAGCGACCTCCAAAACCTCCAAGAAAAGGATGGAAATAATAACAATAGAAGTAGAAATAACTGACTCAGAGAAGTAAAAGAAGAGAATCTCTAGTAGCTACTTGATCCCTATTTCTTCTGGTGATAGATTTGCCTGAGCTACTTCCCACCCCACCTCACGCCATGCCACACGGCCAAAGGGTGTCTCCACATGACCCAGGAGGTGTGGTCAGAGTATTCCACTACCCTTGCCACAGCAATTGGTTTGTAAATGGGCTATGACACAGGTAATTAAGATGAAAGGAAGAAAGAAAGAAAGTAAAAAAGAAAGGAAGGAAGGAAGAGAAAGAGAGAAAGAAAGAAAGAAAGAAAGAAAGAAAGAAAGAAAGAAAGAAAGAAAGAAAGAAAGAAAAAGAAAGAAAGAAAGAAAGAAAGGAAGGAAGAAAAAAAGAAAGGTAAGCAACAGTGAGGGTGCTGAGAAAAGGGAATTCTTGTACCTTGCTGGTGGGAAGGTAAATTAGTAAAACAACTGTGGAAAATGGCTTGGGGATTGTGCAAAAAACTAAAATAGAACTACCATATAATCCAGTAACCTCACTTCAGGGTATATATGCAAAGGACCTAAATTCTATAAGTCAAGGAGATCTCTGCATTCCCATAATCATTGCAGCATTATTCACAATAAGACACAGAACCAGTATAAGTATCCATCAATAGGTGAATGGATAAAAAATGTGGTATAGATACATAATAGAACACTATTCAGCTCTTTTTTATTTTATTTTTGAGTTGGAGTCTCACTCTATCGCTTAGGCTGCAGTGCAGTGGCACACTTATGGCTATCCCAGCAACGACCTACTGGGCTTAGGCGATCCTTCCGCCTGAGCCTTTCAAGTAGCCAGAACTACAGGCGCACTACCACACCTGGCTAATTTTTTTTATTTTACTGTAGAGACGAGGTCTCGCCAAGTTGCCTGGGCTGATCTCGAACCCACAGTGTTAGGCAAATCCACTCGACTCGGCCTCCCAAAGTGCCAGGATTACAGACTGAGTCATCAAGCCTAGCCAACTATTCAGCTCTTAAAAAAGAGGGAGGAATCCTGTCATGTATGTCCGCACATATGAACCTGGAGGACATTATTAAATAAGCCAGGCACACAAAGACAAATACCACATGATCTCACAGGTGAAATCTAAAAAAGTTGAACTCATACAAGTACACAGTAGAATGAAGGTTACCAGAGGTTGGGTGGGTGGGAAGGGAAGAAATGGGGAGCTGCCAATACCAACTAACACCATTCCTTGCTTATAAATGTAAATCACAATCAAGAGTCACTAGGCATTTGAGGAAAATCAAGAAAATGAAAGCGCAATATAGAAATAAACAAATAGCTGGGTGCAGTGGCTCACACCTATAATCCCAACACTTTGGGAGACTAGGGTGAGAGGACTGCCTGAGCCCACTGGTTTGAGACCAGCCTGGGCAAGTTGGCGAGACCTCATCACTATGATAAATCAAAAATTAGCCGGGTGTGGTGGCACACGCCTGTAGTTCCAGTTACTTGGAAGGCTGAGGCTGAAGGATCGATCACCTGAGTCCAGCAGGATGAGGTTGCGGTGGCTGTGAGCATGCCACTGCACTCCAGCCTACATGACAGAGTGAGACTCCAACTCAAAAAAAAAAACTCCACCAACAACCTGAAAAAATACAACTAAAATTCTTTTACAGACTTTATGCAAGACAGATCCAGATCCAGCCTGGGTAACTTGGCAAGCCCTCATCTCAACAATAAATTAAAAAATTAGCTGGGCATGGTGGCGCACACCTGTAGTTCCAGCTACTTGGAAGGCTAAGGTGAAAGGATAGCCTCAGCCCGGCAGGCTGAGGTTGCACTGCAGCCGGAGTGACAGAATGAGACTCCAATTCAAAAAAAAAAGAAAGATAAAGGATACAGATGATGATTAAATCATAATAAAATTTAAGCCAGGAGAAGTGGCTCACACCTATAATCCCAGTACTTTAGGAGACTAAGGCAGGAGGACTGAGGATAATTTCAGAACAGTCTGGGCAATATAGCAAGACCCTATCTTTACAACAAGTTTAAAAAATAAGTTGGCATGGTGGTGTATGCCTGTAGTCTAGCTACTCAGAAGGATCCCTTGAGCTCAGGAGCTCAAGTTTACAGAGAGCTATGATTGCACCACTGTACTCCAGCCTGGGTGACAGTGTGAGACTCTTGTCTCTCTCTTTTTTTTTTTTTTTGTATCGGAATCCCACTCTATCACCCAGGCTGGAGTGCAGTGGCACACTCACGGCCACCACAGCCTCCACCTGCAGGACTCAGGCAATCCTTCTGCCTCAGCCTTCCAAGTAGTTGGAACTACAGGCACGCGTCACCATGCCCGGCTAATTTTTGATTAGCCAAGTTGTCCAGGCTGGTCTCTAACCCCTAGAACCAGGCAATTCTCTCACCTTGGCCTCCCAAAGTGCTAGAATTATAGGTGTGGGCCATCGTGCCCGGCCTGAGACTCTGTCTCTGACAAAACAACAAAAAAGTCTCTGGCCGGCACAGTGGTTCAAGCCCGCTATCCCAACACTTTGGACAGTCGAGGCCGAGAGAATTGCCTGAGCTCAGGGGTTCAAGACCAGCCTGGGCTACTTGGTGAGACTTTGTCTCTACAATAAATCACAAAAGCTAGGTGGGCATGGTGGTGAGCATCTGTAGTTCTGGCTACTTGGAAGGCTGAGGCGGAAGGATCACCTGAGCCCAGCAGGTCAAGGCAGCGGTGGATGTGAGCATGCCACTGCCCTCCAGCCTGGCAATGGAGTGAGACTCCAACTAAAAAAAAAAAAAAATCTCATAATAAAATGTGTTCACTGTGCCAAACTAATGTAAACCTCTCGGTTTTCTAAAATCACATCCTACACAGATTAAGATAATTCTGTCTCTTGAATTGCTTATAAAACATTTAATGGTGAATACTAGAATGGAAGTAGGATGCAAAATGTTCAACCACCAGAAGAGGGATAAAAGGAACAAAAATAATTTGACCAAATCAGCAGGAATCAGGAAAGGAAAAGGAAGGAATAAACAAACTATAAATAGAGAATACAAAACAATATGGAAGGAATAAGGGCAAACATCATTAATTATATACAAATGTATTAAATTCTACTAAAAAAGCAAGACTCTCAAATTGAGTTCATATACATAGTTCAGCTATAAATTCTACAAGAAACATAACTTTTCAGTACGTTTCAGTTCCTTGTAGATCCTGGATGTTAAGCCTTTGTCAGACCTAGAGTTGGCAAATACTTTTTCCCAGTCTGTAGGCTGTCTCCCTGCTCTCTTGATGGTTTCTTTGGC
>NW_007198138.1:180381-225593 GCF_000164805.1 Carlito syrichta | reverse complement strand
GGTTTTGTACAGGAATTGGATGCCAGTTCCGACTTCCATGAGAGTATTTCCTTCCTTTTCTAAGGTTCTTATGGTTTGAGGTTTTACATCCCACAAAACCATAATAAAAAATACTGATTAATGAAAAAAAAAAAAGAAACATAACTAAAACAAAATGATACAAAAACATTGAGAATAAAGAGATGTATAAATATATGCCAAGCAATATTACAACATGAATAAGACAAAGCAGAATTCAAGACAAATTAAACACAAACACACACATATATAGTATAATGTATGTATTTAGTATTATAAATGGGATACATAGAGATTATTACATTACATATAGATTTGTAATAGGTGTAATAAACATATTACAGATAACTACTTTTAAAATGTAATAATAAGCCGGGCTCGGTGGCTCAGCCTGTAATCCCGTGCCTTTGGGAGGCTGAGGTGAGTGGATTGCCTGAGCCCGCGGGTTCGAGACCCGCCTGGGCAGCGAGACCTCATCTGTACAATAAATCAAAAAACCAGCCGGGCGTGGTAGCGCGTGCCTGTAATTCCGGCTACTCGGAAGGCTGAGGCAGAAGGATCGCCGGAGCCCAGCAGGTCGAGGCTGCGGTGGCCGGGAGCGGCCACTGCACTCCAGTCTGGGCGACAGAGTGAGACTCCAACTCAAAAAAAAAAAAAAAAGTAATAATATTTTATAAGTTAGGTATAATAAAGGGTATACTATATTTTTTAAATTTTATGACTTTGAAATTAGTAGGAATTATGTAAGAGTTGAATACATGATAAATATATATAATAGCTTTTATGCATAAGCAATAGCCAGTCAAAAAATATAATGGAAAACATATGCCAGATCTATGTTTGAAAAACCTATCCTCTATGAAAAACAGTGTGGCAATTTCTAAAAGAACTAGAAATTGACCTTTCATATGATCCAGCAATCCCCCTACTGGATATACCCGGAGAAACTCAAAGCAGTCTATAAAAAAGATGCATATTTATTGCAGCACTATTCACAATAGCAAAAACATGGAACCAACCATGCTGCCCATTGAAACTGGACTGGGTAAAAAAAAAAATGTGGTACATATACACAACGGAATATTACACAGCCATAAAAAAGGACAAACATATGGACTTCATAGCAACTTGGATGGATTTAGTGTCAACAGTATTCAGTGATCTGTTACAGAAACAAAGAACTTCTTACTCATAAGCGGACCCTGAACATTTACCATAATACTATAAGAAAAGGATTGGCAGTAGCGGGATACTGCCAGGGTGGGAGGGGGGCACACAACATCAATAAGGGTACCTGATCTCAAATCAGGCAAAGTGGGGATCAAAGGAAGGTCCAAACTTTACCTGTACAATGCCCACTTGTATACCTAATTTTGAATCATACCCCACATCTTTAAAATAAATTTATAAATAAATAAATAAAATGAAAAACTATAAAAACTTAAATTCAAAATTAAGGATAATTACTGTTCCTGAAATAGAAAAGTAATAAATGAAACAGAAAAATAGAAGATATACTTAAAGATGCACAAGATGTGTTTATTTATCTATTAATTCCTTCAGCCATTCTTTTTTTTTTTTTTTTTTTTTTTTTTTGAGTTGCAGTCTCACTCCTTTACCCAGGCAGGAGTGTAGTGGTATGCTCATGGTCACTGCAGCTTTGACCTGCTGGGCTCAGGCAGGTGATCCTTCCACCTCAGCCTTCCAAGTAGCTGAAACCACAGGCATGAACCACCATGCCCGGCTGATTTTTAGATTTATTGTAGAGATGAGGTCTCACCAAGTTGCGCAGGCTGGTTTCGAACCCCTAGTCTCAGGAAATCCTCTCATCTCAGCCTCTCAAAGTGCTGGGATTATAGGCGTGAGCCACTGCGCCTGGCCGCAGCCATCCTTTTAAACTGTATGTATTCACAATATGATCCTGGTATGTGGCCCAGCTAATCTTAGTGGTATTATCTGAATTATGAGATTTGTGATACTTTAGTTTTTTTCATCAAGGTATTTTTCTACATTAATAGTAGGGACACTTTTCTGAAACAATAAAGAGACTTGGGGAGAAAATCTACATAATTAAGATAGAAAAGATCAGAATAAAAATAGTCTATTTTGTTCTTGAGTAGAAAGAAGAATTATTATTAAAATGTCAATTATGGGCTAGGCATATTGGCTCAAGCTTGTAATCCCAGCACTTTGGGAGGTCAAGAGGAGAAGATTTCCTGAACTTAAAGGTTTGAGACCAGCTGGGCAACTTGGTGAGACCTCGTCTCTACAATAAATAAAAAAATTAGCTGTGCATGGTGGTGCATCTCTGTAGTTCTAGCTACTTTGAAGGCTGAGGTATAAGGATCGCCTGAGCCCAGGAGGTCGAGGCTGCAGTGGACAAGCTTGCCACTACACTCCAGCTTGGGCAACAGAGTGAGACTCCAACTCAAAAAAATAAATAAGAAAATAAAATATCTATTATTTCTAAAGCCCATGGTTTGATAAAATTCCAATTACAAGTCCAAAAAAAGTTTTGGAATAGATTAAGAACATCAAATAAACAAGAATAACAGGTTTTAAAAAGGAAGATTACTTAGGTGGAAATGAATGAAAAGTGTTTAAAAGTGCTGTAAGTAACACAGTGGCACAAGAAAACAGACAGATCAATGCACAAAAGAACCCAGATACAGCTGTTAATATAAATGACTTTCAAATTTCTGGATGTAAAATGGTTTCTCTAATTTTAGAAGTGATAAAATACATTTCAAAGAAACTGGTAAAAGTTAATATAAAAATGCCAACAAATATAAACATTCTAGATTTCTATAGATAAAATACTTAATAAAAAGTATCGGCAAACAACAAATGAGAATTCTGTGATATGAATATGAAAGAGGGTGATTAGCATTTTTAAAAAGAAGAGCTCTTTAAGACAAAAAAAATTAAGGAAAAATAAATAGACAAAGGAAACTACAAAGGAGGAAATACTGTTAATAAACAGATAGTAAATGCTTAGCCATTCTCTATAATTAAAAAAAAAGTCTAATGGTAGTCAATATCTGTCTGGGAAAAGGGGGCACACCTCATCAACAAGGGTACCTGCACAGTGAATGCTTGTATACCTAACCCTTAACTGTAACACCCCACAATTTTAAAATTAAAAAAATATTTTTAAAAAAGTCAATTCAAAGTAAAAGACTATTTTGCCCATCATTATAATAAAGTTTTTTGTTGTTTTGACAAAACTCAATTCTATTGATGGTGTTGTATCAGCTCTCATTTCTTACTAGTGGGAATATAAGTTGAACAATAATTTGACAATATGGATCTAGAATCTTAAAATCCTCACAACCTCTGACTTAGTAGTAATTCCACTTCTGGAATTATTTCATTGCTTTTGTCCCAGGAAAATAAAGTAAGTGACTAACAGAGAGGAATAACTAAACAAATTATGATATACCCTCTTGATGGAATATTAGTGTATGCCACAGATTTTTAGGACTTTCTAAAATTTTTATATTTTTTTATATTTGAACATCTTTGAAATGTAGGTGTGTCTTACAGTTAACAGCACTTTTCACTAACTAGCAGGTTTTTCCTGTTTTGGTGATACATAAAGTAATCATATGCTTTATAACCAGTAGCTTCTTAGATTTCATAAAATATGGCATATGGCTATGAAAAAGTTTACAAAGAATGTAAAATATAATAGAAATATTGTTAAAACCAGCACCTCGTATTATAGAGGATAACTGCAACTATGAAAAGCAAACAAATACATATGCAAAAACCTATGCATAGAAAAAATATTTTTAGAAAGTTAACAAGTATTGCCTCTGAGTAGGGTAGTTTACTTATGGATGCTGAAATCTTCTTCCTTCAAATGTTCTGTTTTCTCCAAAGTTTTTATAATAGATCATGCAAATGCTTTTATAATGGAAACAGCTTCTCTTAAATGATATTTCAAATGAATAAATATCCTGTATTAAATGAATAAACAGCTACTCAGGAGACCAAGGCAAGAAAATTATTTGAGCCCAGGCATTTGAGACCAGCCTTTGCAACATGGTGAGACTTAAAAAAAAATTAATTTTTAAAAAATGAATAAACAACCTTTTTTAAAAAATTAGAACTGGAATATCTGATTGTCTTATCAAAGCATTAGTCACATATGATTTATTTGGCTATAAAGTTTCATAAAAAGTAGCACTTGGCTCAGATTCTGGAGAGAAAGCCAAAAAAAATGGTCCAACTCTGCTCCCAGGGAACTCAGGTCCTGTCGATTTTGTAGTAGATTTTGGCAGCATTCCCCGTCTTAGTGTACAGTAAAAGGATTCATATTCCTAACTTGTGTGTGAGCACCACTGAAGATGACCCAAAGGAAGTCGTCGGAATACGTTCAGTGACATAAATGGAAAAGAGTGTTGGGGAGGGGGAATGTCTGGGGAAGAGGAGGCATTATTTAGTTGAATGTCCTTGTTTTCCCAGTTAAAATATTTCAAAGGGAATAAATGTCAGTCTGTAGGTGGTTAATGAGTATTTCCAGGCCTTTATGTCTAACCTTCAAAGGTGCTGTCCAATAATAGTTCTAATTTCAAAAGTTTCCCAAGAAAATTTAAGGGATTAGGAAATTTATCTCTGAAGGCATAAGAGAAATCTCAACATTTCCATAGGTAAAACCATAAAAAGTATAACCAAACTGTTAACTCATGGTAAGAAAGTCAGCTCAAAAATGAACCTTCTTTTCCTTTCATGTAAGTTTATTTTGTAATCAACAATGAGTGAGAGAGGAACATTTCCAAATTTTTTCTTTGAGCTTGTTAATTTAGACTTAAGGCACAGGCATCTTCTCTTAAACTTTAAAAAAAAAATTAAAATAAAACTACCACCACATTAAAAAAATTCAGAAAGCTTCAGTCATTGCTATTCTTTTATCAGTATTCCAAATCAGAATCAGGAATAAATACAATCAAAAGTACATTCATGGCAAATAATTAAGCCTATAAGATTCAATTTTTTGGTTACATGAGTATACACATCTGTCAAAACTTAAGTGAACTGTTTCAATGTGTGTATTTGATTATACATAAATTTTAAAATAAAATGTATACCTGAAGGTTTTACTGTATTTGCCATATCCAAGAAGGACCCTCCTCCACAAAAAACATAATTTAAAACTGCCTTCACAGAGATAATAAAATCAAAATATATCATTATAGTTGTGTATGTTATGACACCAAATCCATTATATAGCATATTATATATGTCAAAGTATCTTCCAATCGATATATTCTAGCCTCTAATTTTTTAATTTTTAAATATACATCATAAATGTAATTAGAAGCCACCACAACTGAATTTTGTACTTGAAAACCTATAGACGTGAGTGTAACAACGATGTAGACTATAACTACTTTCACTAATAATCCTTTTTCTTAGTTCAAATGACTAAGAATGACTTTGTTTTTATAAGTTTTATTAACACAATTTGAGGGAGAGACATTTTCTTAAAATGGGCAATTTACACAGAAATGGAAAACTTGTGAACTTTTTATGAGTCCTCACTCATTTGGAAGCCTCAGTCAGACTTACATCAGAATAAAAACTCTTTCATGAGAGAAATCCAATTCCCTTGGTAATTGCTCCTCATTTCTAACATACTGTATCACTGAAATATTTTTAAATAAATTTACTATATAAAGTTAGGAAGATATACAACGAATAATACATTTACTATCTAATGTTCCAGAAAAAACAACCAGTAATTTCACTTATTAGGTTCATAGTAATGTCTTCTTTGATAGCTCCAGTCATTTGTCAAAGCTAAAATTTTTTACATTTATTAGCTATTGTCAAAAAATGGTAATTTTTATGTTGAAATTTTACAATCTCAATGTATAGATCTGAATCTAGATTAGTATTCTCAAAAACTGGTAAGTACCATCAAAGCATCAGATCTCATGCCAGGAGCAGTGGCTCAAGCCTGTAACCCCTGCACTTTGGGAGGTCGAGGCAAGAGGATTGTCTGAGTCCAGCAGTTTGAAAACAGCCTGGGCAACTTGGTGAGACCTTGTCTCTACAATAAATCAAAAAATTAGCTGGATATGGTGGCGCATGCCTGTAGTTTCAGCTTCTTGGAAAGCTGAGGTGGAAGGATCATCTGAGCCCAACAGGTCGAGGCTGTGGTGGCCATGAGTGTGCTAGTGCACTCCAGCCTGGGCAACAGAGTGAGACTCCAACTCAAAAAACAAAACAAAAAACAAAAAGCATCAGATCTCACTGAAATGCACAAATGGTTATTCTTAACAATAGAATTTTAGAACAAGGGAAATTCATAATTCATTTTTTTCAGTCTTTCATGTAAGCACATACATATTACATACAACAGATTTTGATTAGATATTGTTAATGGCATTAAGACATGGTTTATAAGCATAGTGTGAAATATAATTATTTCTAGCTTCAGTAAGCCTGCCTATGAACTGTCAATCTATAAAAACATTAATGTGGGAGAGTAGAGAGGAAAGTGAATTGGCTAAATTTATCTCTTATTCTATAGATGCCCAGGGTTGATTCAGTTTTTCTGGCTGGGTAATTAAATATAATCTTTCATCCTTCCAAAGTTGAGAGACTAGATGAGTTTCTGCTAAATATTTAAGATAAAAGTCACAAAACTGGAAAGTATATTATCTTGCTATAAGCAATAAAGATTTCTGTTTAAATCAATTACTTTCATTACCAATGGAATACTAAGTATGTCAATAATTAATAGGCATACTAATACAGTCTTGATAGATTTTTCCATGTTAGGGGAATATCAGCTAAATAATATCTTTAAGTCACATTATAAATATGTGTACATGTAGACACAGACATTAAAATCTTAAGAGATGGAAAATGTCTAAATCCACCATAATCTATTAAGTATTAAGAACCTATTATATCCCACTTACTACTACCCAAAATCATTACTTAAAAATTTTTTTAAAAATTTTTTTAGTTTTGTAGAGAAGAGGTCTCACTATGTAGCCTATGCTGGTCTCGAACTCCTGGGCTCAAGCAATCCTTTCACCTCGGCCTCCCAAAGTGCTGTGATTACAGGTGAGAGCCACAGCGCCTGACTTTGAAATCATTACTTTTTAAATACAATTTAAAATAGAATGAAGAAAGTATTTATTGATCAAATCAAGGAGTTTTTTTGTCACTACAAATCATTCCAGATAAGTATAACCTGCATCTACTGTATTGCTTATTCCATTACATATGTGCAGTACATCGCTAACTTTTATTTTTATTTTTATTTTTTTGAGTTGGAATCTCACTCTGTCACCCAGATTGGAGTGCAGTGGCTGCTCCCAGCCACTGCAGCCTCGACTTGCTGGGCTCTGGCAATCCTTCCACTTCAGCCTTCCAAGTAGCTGAAACTACAGGTGCACGTTACCACACCTGGCTAATTTTTTTGATTTATTGTAGAGATGAGGTCTCACCAAGTTGCCCAGGTGGGTCACGAGCTAACTTTTAAAGTTTATATATTGACACTTCAGAGAAAAATTTCAGAGCCAGTGAGGTTAATTGGGATAAGCCTAATCTGACTTTTTCAAAAGAGCTGATCACACACACACACACACACACACACAACTAGGTTATAACAGCTCTTCAACAGATTAAGATTATACAAGAAGAGCTTGGGATCAGCTATAAGAACCAAATAACCGCTTTTTTTTTTTTTACTTAGAAATCCACGTGCATTCATTTTACATCAAATAGCTAAAATCTTCGTACGGGTCCTGGTAGACATTTGCAAATACATAATCCTTCTGAGTTAAAGTTGACACTTGACTTCAGAATGTCCCATGTACTCAAGACACCTAACTTTGTAAACTGCCTTCCCTCATCACCAACCCTACCCATTCAAGATAGCCAACAAGTCAGACCACAGTCTTATCTTTTTCTTTTAAGAGTTAGGTCTATTATGTCTTATTTTTGCTTTATTCACATCCTACAATTCAATTCTTGTCAGGTCATCTCTTTCTCATAATGAAAAATGTGTGCCCCTAAACCCCTCTCCTTTTTTGGATATCTTGGGAAAAAGTACTCAATTCAATTCTTGCAAACCAAAGAAACAGTTTAGTTCTCATGTAATAGCTATTTATGAGGTACCTGCTCTGTGCCACACACTGGGCTAGACCTCAGAAATAGCTGGTTAAGTATAAAAGCAATGGCCAAAATATTACTATAGCAAAATATTCCTATAGAAAAGAGAACTCACTGATTTCAACATCAGATTCGATCTCATAAACAGCACAATCAACCTTAAAAGCTCATGAAAGTACCTAAAAAACCTATAAGCATCCTTCCAAATGCCTAGGCACCTCTTATTAAACTTGTTTCTCTTCAGTTATTAATATTCAGGATAAATAAAAATAATGCCTGACCCAACATTATTATTTATATTTAGTTTCATCACTGGTATTGACTTTCTAATATTTTTCAAGGTAGCAATGGCTTTTCTATACTGTGAATAAAATACATTCTTAGGCTATAATAAAAGCTCAGTCACTTGAAAAATTGTTTCCCAGGGAAGATGGATTCTAAATTTCCAACAATCCACTTACAAGTAAACTACTGAAATAAAAAGCATTTGTAAATTGGGGATGACTTATTCTTTATTTCTATATTTATATTACTATGGGCTAAGAAATGGTGCCATCACTAGGGTAACACCAGTGAATGACTAGTTTAAAATAAAAAATTATTCTGAAGATTGTAAAGCTGTATGCAAATAACTTTTCATCATCTAAGGACTACGTGTGGGA
Source organism: Carlito syrichta (assembly GCF_000164805.1). NCBI lineage: Eukaryota > Metazoa > Chordata > Mammalia > Primates > Tarsiidae > Carlito > Carlito syrichta. The sequence continues at coordinate 216,777 of NW_007198138.1, read as the reverse complement.
AATTCTGTAAAGATGCAAAAGTTGATTTGTGATATTATCTCTACAATATTTACTTTAGACTTTAAGTGCAAGATACTGGTCTAGAAAAGGTTTCCATAGACCAGCTGAGTTGTTTCTTATACATAGGTCAACAGCCTAAAAAAACAAAAACTGAAAAGAAAAAAAAAAAAATCCCACAACAAAACCTGTTCTACAGGCTTCGGTACATGTAGAGGAAGTATTAGAGAAAGTACAGCCATTTTATATTATGTCTGGAGTACAAACACTTTTAATGCATTTACTAACACTCTGCAGAAGTTTTCATTTCAACTAAGTTATTTCACCTTTAAAGAACTCACTAAATTAATAACTAAAGGCATGAATACACACACACACATACAAGTTTCTTGAGGCTAGCAGAGTGCAGACTAGAAACTGCTTAGAGTAGTGCATTTTTATGCAATGACTCAATTTAGCAGTTAACAATATATACTTCCTTCCTCCTACAGAAGAATGGTTACATGCCTTTCATCCACGCCTTTAAAAAGATATATACAATTAGCATACAGTTTTATATTTTAAGATTATACAAATGAAGGTTTTATTGGAATGTGAATAGATATTTTAAGAGTTTCTTTTTCTTTGCTCTATTGCTTATACACACACACACACACCCACACACACACACATAACTAGGTTATAACAGCTCTTCAACAGATTAAGATTATACAAGAAGAGCTTGGGATCAGCTATAAGAACCAAATAACCGCTTTTTTTTTTTTTTACTTAGAAATCCATGTGCATTCATTTTACATCAAATAGCTAAAATCAAGTATCACTTGTTGGATCTAACAGAAGCATTCAACATTTAAATTACATATATTTTTAATAAATGGTATCAACATTTTTATTTGAAATATGAGGAAGTGCTGTAATTTATAATAATTTATAATACCAAACATCACAATGTTCATTTTAAATTTACCAACAATAGACAAAAAAAGGTAACTTTTATTTTTCATGTAGTTGAAAGAGAAACATGAAAAACGGTACACTGTACTGCCACTATTTTATTTTTGGAAACTCTTTGTAAATAAAAACCCATTTTCAAAATAAGATATTCCATGGACACAGAATACTTGGTAATGGTTCAAGTGCCTTAGGCAACAGAGAAGTATTGTTTTGTAGTTGTTGTTTTTTAAAACCTCTCCTAGTAACAGCAGTTCATTATGCACAAAGAAACAAGGTAACAGCATGGTTTAAAATGAATACATAAACAATAACTGCAGAACCTCAGTTAAAACTAAAGTTTACCAAATTAATTCCATTTCTATGAAGCAGTATAGAAAATCTTGTTGGTACTCACCAAATGTTAAAGAAATGCCAGGTTCCTCTAAGCAACAAAAGGTAGACACATGGTGAGGTGCTGAAGACAGCTCTTTCTAGGGCTCAAAGCACCTTAGGTGAAGTAGCCTTTATGTTCCACTTAATAAAGGTTACCTATTACCAAAGTGTGGCAGAGAAAAGTTTCCACATTCCGTCTTGACTTTCTGTCTCTCTTTTTGAAGAGTAACAGTTACCACCGGAAAACCTTAGCAGAAAATGATCACTTGAACACACAGAGCAGCTGTAAATTTCCACTCTCTTTGCTGGCTCTCCGATTCCAAGCCTTGCTTGTCTCTTAATCTGTCACAGGCAGTTCTGTTTCTGGTCAAACCAGCTTGCTTATGCGTCCTCCTCTCCCTCTCTAACACTCGCTTTTAGATACGCACAACAGGTCACCACTCTCTCTTTTTCTTCCTCCCTCCTCAATCAAGTAACGTCATAAAAATGCGTGTAAGGCTGAGGCAAAATTAGTTCTTGAGCCAAAAAAAAAAAAAGGCTAGGGATAAAGAAAATTTTTTCTCATCACTTTTTTCAGCTTTAAGTCAACTGGTTTGACCATCTTGTTTAAAAATGTAATTAAAGGTTCCTAACAATAGCATGTTGATAGTAATAATAACAGATTCATCTGCTAATATATTAGCTCCTCAGGGAAGATGCTATTCCCAATCATAATGAGAAAGCAGAGCAAGTAAATACACAAGTAACTGTATTATGAATTTAATCTTGAGAATTAAAAAGCAAGGAAGAACTTAGATTAAAGCATTTATAATTTAATTTGACAGTGTACTTTTATGAAAATTTCATGTATTTCTTAATATGGTATATTTTGACCAACATTTGCAACTTTTAAAGGGAAAATTATGAAGAATATAGAAAAATACTGTCACCAAAAAATATTAAATAGAGCAGCTTAATGATTTCTGTGCAAACAAAATGTAATTATTTCATTTGGAAAGATTTCTCTCCCCTAAACATTTATTGGTCAGGATGCCCAATACCTCTTCAGTAAGAATTACAAAGGCTAAAGGTGACACAAAAAATTACTAAAATTATTACACAATTATTATTATTATTATATATTATTATAGAACACTCTGTAAGGTTTGGGAATGAGAAATTAGGTGGAAAGATAAGTGGGATGGCGGCTGGTAGGCTTAAATGGCATTTGTAGGATTCTTTGAAATTAGGAGGCAATGTAAAAGGGGGACTCAAAAACCCTGGAATTTATTTATTAAAAAATAATATTCTTACATGTTTAAACTTCATTCGCCTTCAAAGAACTCTTCGTTTCATGCAGTACACCTATCAAGATGCTTTTCTCACTTGCAAAACTGGAGTCTCACTCTGTCGCCCAGGCTAGAGTGCAGTGGCACACTCATGGCCACTGCAGCCTCGCCCTGCTGGGCTCAGCTAATCCTTCTGCCTCAGCCTTCCAAGTAACTGGAACTATAGGTGTGCACCACCACACCCTGCTAATTTTTTGATTATTGTAGAGATGAAGTCTCACCAAGTTGCCCAGGCTGGTCTCGAACCTGTGGGCTCAGGCAATCCTCTCACCTCGGCCTCACAAAGTGCTGGGATAATAGGTGTGAGCCACCATGCCCGGCTGCTAAATAGTTTTTGAACTCATCAATTTTGATGCTTTTTAGTGTTTCTGCCATCTTCTGTTTCACCTCTTCTACATCAGGGACAATGACATCAGGACATGTTTCTCTTTGAGGACTTTTTGCATCCAAGGAAACAAAAAAAGTGTTGCTCGGGGTGAGATCAGGTGAATAGGGAGGGTGGGACACAAGGGTCATGTCGTTTGGGGTCAAAAACTGCTGAATGCTCAGCACAGTGCTGAATGCTCAGCTTAGAATATATGCTGGCTCTGTATGAATGCCAGCCAGAGACAAGGTCTCACCAAGTTGCCCAGACTGGTCTTGAACCCCTGGGAGGCCGTGACAAGAGGATTGCCTGAGCCCAGGGGCTCAAGACCAGTCTGGGCAACTTGGTGAGACCTTGTCTCTACAATATATTAAAAAATTAGACGGGCATGGTAGCACACACAGGTAGTTCCTGCTACTTGGAAGGCTGAGGCAGAAGGATCACCTGAGCCCTGTGGGTCGACACTGGGGTCGCCATGAGCATGCCACTACACTCCAGCCTGGGAGACAGAGTGAGACTCTGACTCAAAAAATAAAATAAAAAATAAATAAAATTGAGAGACTCGGCCGGGCACAGTGGCTCAAGCCTGTAATACCAGCAATTTGGGAGGCTGAGGCAAGAGGATTGCCTAAGTTCAGGGGTTCGAGACCAGTTAGGGCAACTTGGTGAGACCTTCTCTCTTCAGGAAATCAAAAAGTAAGCAGGGTGTGGTAGCATGTGCCTGTAGTTCCAGCTACTTGAAGGGCTGAAGGGAAGGATCACCTGAGCCTAGCAGGTCAAGGCTGCAGTGGCCATAAGCATGCCACTGCACTCCAGCCTGGGTGACAGAGTGAGACTCCAACTCAAAAAAAAAAAAAAAAAATAGAGACTTTCTGTCAATCTACAATGAATTCAAAGGCACAAAGTAAAGTCACGGTATTTAAAATATATAACTAATAAGAATGACTATTTATGATAGTGTGTATATTTGATTCCTATTAAACACCATTTTGAAAGATGCACATGAAGAAACCTCAAAGCATAACCTTAAAAAGCTACAAAGAAAGGATAAAATTTCAAAAGAAGAAATGGTACAAGTTTCATTCTCTGAGCACAGCACAATAAAACCATTAGTTATTTTTAAAATTTTCAACAGAGAAGCAAACATCCTTTTAAAAGCCCCATGAAAACCTGAAAATTAAACAAAGAAGAATATTCTTCTAAAAATCATTTGGACAGAGGAAAATTAAAAGTATAATTACAGTGACTTTGCTTCAGGATATGATGGAGTGCAGATTTATTCTTACATAACTAAAAAGCTAAACAAAATGTGCAGAAAGATGATTTTTCAGAAACTAGACACAGGCAGTTCAGCTCAGTAATCACTGAGAGAAAGGAAACAAGGTAAGCCTTAACAACTATCCCAGGCTGCAGAGCAGAAAGGGAACCCAAACATAGTGAACTGAAAAGAAAGAATTGAGTATTCAGGAAGGCCAACGTGACTAGAATTCACAGAATCAGTGCAAAAGAGGAAAGAACTACAAAGAGAGCCCTGGAGATCTGCAGAGAGTTTCCTTCAAATCTATATCAAAGAGCTCATCAGTACATGTCTGTGAGAAAATTCTTCAAGGTCAAGGAAAGAACACTAGAAAGGAGCAGGCAGAAACATTCCTAATACACACAGAACTGTGAGTAGTTCATGTTTCCAACAGTAAGAATGAAGAAATCTCATAATATACAGGAAATTGGGTTGAGTACTCAGAAGGATATTGCCTCAGTATTGAGACCAAATTAGTCCTAGATTAAAGGTTGTTCTGGTCTCCTGTATTAGATCTTAAAAGTAAACCTTAAAATAATCGAATTCTTTCCAAACAACTGCAATCTAGAGTAAAATTTAAAAATCTAACAAACAACAGCATAAAATTCACCTGTTCCAATATTACCAGGCATGCAAAGAAGCAGGAAAATACAATGCATAATAAAGAGAAAAATCAATCAACAGAAACAGACTCAGAAATGATACACACAATAAAATCAGTGCACAAAGACATTAAAACAACAATTATAAATATTAATATATACTTCATAGTTTCAAGAATACACAAGAAAGTTATACATGTTAAGGAGAGACATGGAAGATGTTAAAAATCTAAATAAAATTTCTAGCGGTTAAAACTACAATATCTGAGGAAACACTTATTCTATTTTATGAAATGAAGTGCTGCCTAATTCTAGAAATGTAAATAAGGCCAACTGAGATCTTTAAAACACACACACACCACATATACAACTACAGTTTCTGAAATGAAAATTACACAAAATGGAATGAACAACAGATTGCATCCTGCAAAAGAAATTATTAGGAAACTAGGAGACATAGGAAAAGAATTATCAAAATAAAAGTGAGAAAAAAGATAAAAATAAAAGCATGTCCCTGAACTATGAGAAAATGTCAAGCAGCCGTGTGTGTGTGTGTGTGTATGTGTATGTGTGTGTGTGAGAGAGAGAGAGAGAGAGAGAGAGAGAGAGAGAGAGAGAAAGAGAGCAAGCACGCGCGCGCGCGAGAGAGAGAGAGAGAGAGAGAGAGAGAGAGAGAGAGAGAGAGAGACAGAGAGAGAGAGAGATTATATGTATTCTAAATCCCAAAAGAAGAAGAGAGAGAAAGGGAAACAGCAAAACATGTATGAAGATATAATGGCTGAAAATTTTCCAGTGTAGCGAAAATTAGAAACCCACAGATCTAAGATCAACATACTACAAACACAAGGCACATCATAATCAAGCTGCTAAAAAAACAACTGTAAGAGAATGTCTCAAAAGTAGATGAGGAAAACAATACATTACATACAAAAAACTAAGAAAAAAAAGAAAGCAAACATTGAAAACAATGCAAGTCAGAAGAACGAGATCTTCAAAGTACTGAAAAAAAATAACTGTCAGTATCTTTCAGAAATGAAGGAACAGAAAAGCTGAATTAATCACCAACAGATCTGAACCACAAGAAATGCTAAAGGGTAGGAAAAAATATTAAATTAAATGAAAATTTTCTTCTAAAAATTATTTGGACAGAGAAAAATTAAAAGTATCATTATAGGGACTTCTTCAGGATATGCTGGAGTACAGATTTATTCTTACATAACTAAAAAATTGGACAAAACATGCATCTATGATTTTTTTAGATACTAGACACAAGGCAGTTCAGCTCAGTAATCACTAAGAGAAAGGAAACAAGGTAAGCCTTAACAACTGTCCCAGGCTGCAGAGCAGAAAGGGGAAACAGAAATAATAAACATATAGGTAAATATAAAATAATATTTTCCTTATTTTAAAAATTCCTTTAAAAGAGAATTTACTTTTAAAGCAAAAATAATATTAATCAATATATTTAGAGATTTGCGACACATGTAGAAGTAAAATTATGATAACACCAGCACAAAGGCTGGGAGAGGAAAAATGGAAGTATATGCCTGAAGGAAAACTGTGATAAATATGTATATAAATTATCAAACAAAACCCCAAAAGATATAACTAGTATTCCAATAAATAAAATAAAATGAAATAATAAAAATATTAATACCAGGCTTGGTGCAGTGGCTCATGCCTATAACCCCAGCACTTTGAGAGGCCAAGGTGAGAGAAATGCCTGAGCCCACAGGTTTGAGACCAGCCTAGTCAATTTTGGTGAGACCTCATTTCTACAATAAATCAAAAAATTAGCCGAGTATGGTAGTTCCATCTACTTGAAAGACTGAGATGGAAGAATCACCTAAGCCCAGCCGTTCGAGGCTGTGGTGGCCGTGAGCATGCCACTGTACTTCAGCCTGGGGGACGGAGTAAGACTCCAACTTAAAAATATAGATAGATAGACAAATAGATAGATAGATAGATAGATAGATAGATAGATAGATAGATAGATACTGATTAATCCAAAATATGGCAGAAAAAATATTTTTAAAAAGTAACAAAGCAGGGTAACTTGCTGGGGTCCCCTCCCACTATGGGAGCTTTTCTGTTTTCTCAGTATATCCTGCTTTCTCAAAACTAAGGAACAAAAATCAGAGGGACAAAAAGAAAACAAACAGTAAGATGGTAGATTTATATCTAATCTTAAAAATAACCACATTAAATATAAATAGTCTAAGCATCTGAAGTAAAAATCAAATATTTTCATATTGAACAATAAAAGGCAAGACTCAACTACATGTTGCTTATAAGAAACCCACTTTAAGACCGGACTTGGTGGTTCAAGCCTGCAATCCCAGCACTTTGGAAGGCCGAGGTGAGAGGATTGCCTGAGCCCACAGGTTCCAGACCAGCTTGTGCAACATGGCGAGACCTCATCTCTACAATAAATCAAACCATTAGCCAGGTGTGGTGGCACATGCCTGTTGTTCCAGCTACATGGAAGGCTGAAGTGGAAGGATCGCCTGAGCCCAGCAGGTCAAGTCTACGGTGGCCATGAGTGTGCCACTGTACTCCAGTGTGGGTGAAGAGTGAGACTCTGATTCAACAAAAAAAAGAAAAGAAAAGAAAAGAAGCCCACTTTGAATAAGAAGACACAAACAGGTTATGAGTAAAAGGATGAAAAAGATATGCCACGCTAATACTATTTACAAGGAAGCTGAGGTAGCTATAAATGATATTAAGGTAGATTCAGAGCAAAGATAAAATATAAAGAAAATCATTTCATAATGATAAAGGGGTCAATTCATCAAGAGGACATAAAAATCCTACACATTTATATATTTCTTAGCAGAGCTTCAAAATGTATGAATGAAAAAAAAATTGAACAGAGAAAAATACATATAAATCTAAAACTATTGTCCAAGATACAATAATTCATAGAAAAAGTAGATAACCAAAAAGGACATAAAAGACTTGAAGGGTTCTACAACCAATATGACCCAACTGACATATATCAAACTACCCTAACACATTCTTTTATTTTTGAGTTGGAGTCTCTCTCTGTCAACCAGGTTGGAGTGCAGTGGCACACTCACAGCCAACACAGCCTTGACCTGCTGGGCTCAGGCGATCCTTTCACCTCAGCCTTCCAAGTAGCTGGAACTGCAGGCCCGCGCTACCACGCCCAGCTAATTTTTCGATTTATTGTAGAGACAAGGTCTCACCTAGTTGTCCAGGCTGGTCTCGAACCCCGAGCTCAGGCAATCCTCTCACCTCAGCTCCCAAAGTGTTGGGATTACAGACTTGAGCCACTGCATCGCCGCAACACATTCTTTTTAAATGTCATGGTACAGTTACCAAAAGAGACCATATTTTGGGATACAAAACAAGCCTCAAACTATTTAAAAGGACTTAAACCATGCAAAATATGTCCTTTGACTATATCAACTTAGAAATCAATAATAAAAGACATCTAGAAAACCCCCAAATATTTGAGAAATAAATAACACACCACTAAATAAAATAATACATTGGTCAAAAAAAGAAATAAAGGAAATTAGAAAATATTTTGAAATGAATGAAAATGCAGTAAAGGAGGTATTTAGAGGTATGCTTAACATTAAATACTTACATTATAAAAGAAGATAGGCCTCAGATTAATGAATGACCTTAACTTCCACCTGAGGAAACAGAAGAGTAAATTAAACCCAAAGCAAAAAGAACCAAGAAAACAATAAAGAGCAAAATCAGACTGGGTATGTGGCTCACACCTGTAATATTCACATTTTTGGAGGCCAAGGCAGGACTGCTTGAGCCCAGGGGATTGAGATCAGCCTGAGCAACATAGCAAGTCACCATCTCTGCAAAAAAGTTAGCCGCTGTGGTGGCATGCCTGTATTCCCAGTTATTGGGGGAGGATCACCTGAGCCAAGGATGTTGAGGCTGTAGTGAGCCATGGTCATGCACCACTGCATAACAGCCTGAGTGATAGAGTGAGACCCCAACTCAAAAAAAAAGAGCAAAAATCTACAAAATGATAAACAAAAACAACAGAAAATCAATGAAACGAAAACTGGCCCTTTGAAAAGATGAATAAAATTGATAAACATCTAGCAAAAGTGACAAAGGAAAAAAAGACACAAACAACCAATATCAAGAATGAAATATCAAACCATTAAAGAGGTATGAGAAAATATAGGTGAACACTTATCTCATCTTTGGGTGGGTAAGATAGAGTTAGGTTTTTCAAACCAGATCTAATTAAGAATAATGCATTTAATTTGGTTGTTCCCCCCTTTTATCTTACCTAATTCTGATTAAGAAATCAGAACAACTGTCTTATTGAAACTTGAGAATTTTTTTTTGGTGGTGGTCCCATTTAACTTATTCCTCTAACCTTCATATTTCCTATAAACAGGAACTTAGATCTAAAAGCATACCAAAATGTAAATTCAATGTTTTTGACAAGATAATTTCATAAACGTACAATGTGTCAGGTCAGAAGGCAATAATGTCTCATTGTTCCATAGTTAGTAATCTATGTTTAATCAATGAATTTAGTAAGAATTTTTTTGGTTGGAGGAAGGCCTTCTCTTTTTTTGAATATCATTATAAATCCATATATGTTTATATAGTATATTCAATATGTTTTAATTGATTACAGACATTATTATTTTGATACTGTCCTCCTAGCCTGAGTTCCCCAAAATGTATGGTCTGAAGCAAAACTTCTGTAACATTATCTTCATAAGGAATCCAATTAAAAGGAACAGGAGTGAAGGGTGAGGGGGATAAAGCAAGAAGGAGGGAGAGCCAATATGACCATGTATTATCAAACTGGTCAGCTGTTTCCTCTGGCAGATGGAAACTCTTAAAAGCCATATAAGCCAGGCACAATGGCTCATGCCTGTAATCACAGCACTTTGGGAGAAAGAGGTGAGAGGATTGCCTGAGTCCACAGGTTCGAGATCAGCCTGTGCAAGTTGGCAAGATCGCATCTCTACAATAAATCAAAAAATTAGCCGGGCGTTGTAGTGAATGCCTGTCGTTCCAGTTATTGGAAGGCCAAGGTGGAAGGATTGCCTGAGCCCTGCAAACTGAGGCTGTGGTAGCCGTGAGCATGCCACTGCACACCAGCCTGGGTGACAGAGTGAGACTTGGACAAAAAAAAAAAAGAAAGAAAGTAAGAACGAAAGAAAAGAGACAGTTAGTCCTAGAGGATCTGGGACTGATTATATGTAAGAGGTTTCTTAAAAATTGTTCAAATTTTCCAAAATTGGCCAGTGGAAATCATTCCAAGATGGCTCCTGTGTCCTTTTGACACAGTGCTATTAATCTTTGAAATTTCCTTGCTTTCTAGTTTAACAAAATGTCCCTGTTCCAAATCTGGAGTGATCCATTTCTCCTGGAAGCTCTACTTCGTTTTAGTGAGGAATAGTATTTAGAAAAAACCTGGATACCAAGGGTACTCATTGCTACTGGGGTGTCACTGCTTATAGACTATTCAGTGGTCAAATTAGGAAACATATTTTTTAAAATCATTAGTATTGTATTGATATTTTCAATTCTAATTTATAATTACAGCATTTTAACTCTACTTCTTGGTTCTTTTTTTTTTTTTGAGTTGGAGTCTCACTGTCGCCCAGACTTCAGCCTCGACCTGCTGGGCTCTGGAGATCCTTCCGCCTCAGCCTTCCAAGTAGCTGGAACTACAGGCACGCGCTACCACACCCGGCTAATTTTTTTGATTTATTGTAGAGATGAGGTCTCGCCTGCCCAGGCGTACTTCTTGGTTCTTACAGTGTCCTTTTCTTGTACTGAAAACTCTATCCTAATATCACATTAGCATAATGATGTATTTACTTTATCTTTCAATATATCTAATAGAGAGTGAAAATAACAACACCAAAATTAGTAACAATAAAACTACCAAGTGAAATTTAAAGAACTCTTAGCATTTAACTTCTAATTTAACTTTTAATGTATTCATTAGCATATGTCACTGATGTCAAAATGTTGAATTACTTTACCTATTACCAAAATAAAATTTCTATTTTACATTGTTAATTCACAATTGAAAGAAATTTCACAAAATGACACTTTAACTTCTTTGTTACCATATAGAGACTTTAACAATATAAATGATACAGATCAACAGAGTTTTCTCAACACTTAAGAAAAGCATAGAGGAAGATCAAAAATGTAAATGATGCATATAGAACAAATTATGGTCTAATGACACAATGGCATGCTAAATAAGCAATGATTCTACTGTTATTTGAACAGAAAAGTAGCATGGTTTATCACTTATTTGTATTACCATAACAATGCAGAATTCCAAGTGAATTCCTATGCCTTAGCAGTCATACTTACAATATTGAGCCTTATAAGGCTTGGAAGCCATCTTAGCATATAATCTACTGCAAAACTTCACCAGTAATAAGTGTTGTGACTGGACACAGTGGCTCATGCCTATAATCCCAGCACTTTGGGAGGCCAAGGTGAGAGAATTGCCTGAGCTCAAGGGTTTGAGACCTGCCTGGGCAACTTGGTGAGACCTCATCTCCACAATATATCAAAAAAACTTAGGCGGGCATGGTGGTGTGTGCCTATAGTTCCAGTTACTTGGAAGGCTGAGGCAGAAGGATCATCCGAGCCCAGCAGGTCGAGGCTGCGGTGGATGTGAGCGTGCCAGTACACTCCAGTCTGGGCAACAGAGTGAGACTCCAACTCAAAAAAAAAAAAAAGTGTAACTAGCTACAGAATTTTTTAAGGCATACTATTAAATTAGTGAGTCCATTAAAACACTGATGGCTAAAAAAGAGTTTATTGTCAACAATAGTAATAACCATGGTACAAACTTGGTTTGTCATGCTCAATTTTTTTTTTTTTTTTGAGTTGGAGTCTCACTCTGCCGTCCAGGCTAGAGTGCAATGGCACACTCACGGTCACCGCAGCCTCAACCTGCTGGGCTCAGGTGATTCCTTTGCCTCAGCCTTCCAAGCAGCTATAACTGCAGGCGTGAGCTACCACGCCCATCTAACTTTTCTTGATTTATTGTAGAGATGAGGTCTCATCAAGTTGCCCAGGCTGGTCTCGAACCCCTTGGCTCAGGCAATTCTCTCGTCTCGGCCTCTCCAAGTGCTAGGATCACAGGCTTGAGCCGCCATGCCTAGTCAGGCTAATTTTTTTTGTTGTTTTTAAGTCGGAGTCTCACTCTGTCGCCCAGGCTGGAGTGCAGTGGAACACTCACGGCCATGTCAGCATCGACCTGCTGGGCTCTAGTGATCCTTCAGCCCCAGTCTTTCAAGTATTTGGAACTATAGGCTCACGCTACATCACCCAGCTAATTTTTGATTTACTGTAGAGACGAGGTCTCGCCAAGTTGCCCGGGCTGGTCTTGAACCCATAGGCTTAGGCAATCTACTTGCCTTGGCCTCCCAAAATGCTGGGATTGATTTATTGTAGAGATGAGGTCTCATCAAGTTGCCTAGGCTGGTCTCAAACACATGAGCTCAGGTAATCCTCTCACCTTGGCCTCCCAAAGTTCTGCAATTATAGGCATGAGCCACCACATCTAGCCTCAAAATTTTTAAAAAATCAAGACACGCCGGGCTTGGTGGCTCAGCCTGTAATCCCACGCCTTTGGGAGGCTGAGGTGAGTGGATTGCCTGAGCCCACGGGTTTGAGACCCACCTGGGCAGCGAGACTTCATCTCTACAATAAATCAAAAAAAAAATCAGCCAGGTGTGGTAGCGCATGCCTGTAATTCCGGCTACTTGGAAGGCTGAGGCGGAAGGATCGCCGGAGCCCAGCAGGTCGAGGCTGCGGTGGCCGGGAGGGGCCACTGCACTCCAGTCTGGGCAACAGAGTGAGACTCCAACTCAAAAAATAAATAAATAAAATCAAGACACACGCAAAACATTAAATGTGTGCATACATATTTCTAAGATTAAATGCTATATCTGGGCCGGTTTCGGTGGCTCAGCCTGTAATCCCAGCACTTTGGGAGGCCAAGGTGAGAGGACTGCCTGAGTCCATGGATTCGAGACCAACCCAGGCAGCTCGGCAACACTTCATCTCTACAATAAATAAAAAATCAGCAAGGTGAGATAGCATGTGCCTGTAGTTCCAGCTACTTGGAAGTCTGAGGCGGAAGGATCGCCAAAGCCCAGCAGGTTGACGCTGGGGTGGCTATGGGTGTGCCACTGCACTCCAGCCTGCATGACAGAGTGAGACTCCAACTCAAAAAAAAAAAAAAAAATGCTACATCTGCAATGTTGTTGCTATCTGTTGGATTAAATAATGTTAATTTTACTTTAATGGTTTTAGAGTTGTTTATATTTAATTAGTAAATTTGTTTTTATTTAAATGTATAAAAGCTGTAAGAAAACATGTGTTAACTAAAACTCTTTGGAATGCAAGTGATAGACCCAATGCAAAGAAGTTTAGCAAAACAGAATTTAAGAATCATGTAACTGGCCATTGCTTTTGTTAACTTCTGTTCAGACCATGTGTTCACTGACCTATGGCCGGGCCATATTTCCCTAAGCTTTGGCCCCCTCTCCTACCTTGGAGAGGTGAATCCTTTCTCTTCCTCTCTTTCTAATTTACTTTCTACATAAACTATATTTTCCAATCTAAAAAACAAGAATCATGTAACGAAAAATGTTAGGTCCAGAGCAGTGGTTCTCAGCTAGAAGAGATCTTGCTTCTCATTCTCTGCAGGAGATATTTGATAATGACTGGAGACTTTTTTTGTTTGTCACTACTGGGAGGTTACTACTGACATCTAATGGGAAGAGATTAAGGTTGATGCTATACATCCTACAATCAGAGAACATTCCACCCTAACAAAGAATTATCCAGCTAAAAATGTCAACAATATCAAGGCTAAGAAACCCTGGATTAAAGCTAACTTTAACTGAGTTTAAACAACATCACTGGAGATACTTCTTCTTCTGCATTGCCTTCTCCTGTGTTTAATTCAAAACTGAGCCCCCGTCACTTGGTGGCGAAGAGGGTTCCTGACAGATTTCATGACCTTGGCCTCATGATCTCAAAAGGAGAGAAGCCCTTGGGCCTGTCTCTTAATGGCCGCATCAATCTCAGAAAAATATGTGGTCCTGCACGGCTCAAGTACCAATTATGAACTAACACAAACCATAAGAAAGGGATGCTTTTATTGACTAGCTTGGCTGCTGAGTATACATGAGTACTAAGTGATTGATAATTCTATGAGATAGGAGAAAGGTACAGTGAGAGGCTCACAAGATGTGGCCCTAGAAACTGGCTATGGAAAAGCAACTTCAAGTTTTTTATCAAGCATACTTCGAAGCATTACAATGAAATGCTGGGTGAGATTATCTGCACTAGGATTTAACTGCAGAGTGTATAGTGGGATTCACTTAGTCACCTTTGTGTATTATATAATTCCCCCCTCCACAATCCAATCTGGTTGCTCAGCATCCACACCTACCCTCCTCCCACATCTACATTTTCAAGAATGGTCCTGTCTAGCATTAGGCAAGTTTTCCAAATAAGACTAACCGTGCTCACCCTTGCTCAAACGTGTTTACCTATGCGTCCAGCTCTAAGATCTCTTGGCTATATGCTCTTAATCAGGTTAGAAGTAGCATCTTCTTCTAGTTGTTCCTCAGTCCTTAAGGACTCAGCTCCATACATGGGCTTTGGTAGAGGTCGTGGGGCAGCACCCGCAGGTCTAAATTGGGGTAGGGGTGTTGGGTCCTTGCCGGCTTCACAAGACTGATTCCTGACTACCTTGCTGTGAATGGCAGAACTCACACAGTAATGCAACTTCACATACAACTTGGGAAACACAGAGACATTGAAGACACTTGCTTCAGAAATGTCCCTGACAGCTGCGGCCTCCACTATGTTTCGAATGACAAATTTCTTAATAGCCTTATTCTTGGGCATGCATCAGGTGTAGTTCCTGCAGTGAATGGGCTGCATGTAGCCACGACCCTTTCTGGCATGACCATTGCTCCTTCTTTTCTTTATCATCTTGGAAACGAGGACCTGAAAGTGAAGTAGCTTCTTAAGGACTATTATTGTTCAGTTATTAACTTGCCCCCGACACACACATCTAATAAATGAGGCAAAAAGGGATACCTGCAATAAATATTTCCACATGAAAAAAGGGGAGGTGAAGAAACTTCGATCCATGGTATTTTGCTAGACAGGAAGAGACAGCTTCCCTGCTAGCAAAGGGAAATGAGATGAGTTTCTTAATTACCAGACTGGTTGCTTCTGGTTCTAATCTCTGGGAGACTCTCCTCGATCAATTGTCCCGCAGAGTCACATTTGAGAAGGCACTGTGGATGATGCTTCCTGGCTGAGAGCTTTCCTGCAGAAGAATTCCACTTGTTTTGGGGTCAGTTTCAGGAGACTGGAAGTTGTCAAGGGATGGGATAACAGACACCTTTATTTCTCAGGGTGCAATTTCTTTGAAAATACAACTGTTTTGGGTTCTTGACTGGCTTTTAATCATTTTGCCTTTCGTCTTCTACTAATCAAAGACAGAAGTTGTTGAATCTGGACCTGTTGTAGTGATTGTTGTTTCTAATAGGCCCCAGGTTAACTGCTTTCATCTTGGCCTCTTCTGCCAAACAAATGGGGCAAATAGGCTGCATCACAGCAGACTGCTGTTTATTCTGGGGTTGACTGTTATCTTCGTCTGACAGGGAGGAAGTCTTGCAGGAACTGCCTGGGTGTTTAGGCTTCTCCTAGGTTTAAGCATATCTTTCTTACACTTTCTGCCTCCCTGCTTTTGCTCATACTAATTTAGCTCAGGGCTATGAGTGCATCAGAGAGACAAATAGGCACAAACAATGCTTAGGAGGTTCTTAAGCACTCAGACTTAGTATATACCCTTTTAGTTACTCTTTTCCATATAAGCTCATTCTTTGTCTTCTATTCAAAATCCTGCAACTTAAATTCTACCCACGTTGAATTCTGCAAAACCACATCTTGCCCCACTTTTGATTATAATTCATCTCATTTACCTGTAACTTTGCTAACTTACAACATCATTATCATGAGAAGAGTGACTTAAAATCTGGCAACTGGAGGTGATCTCTAGAGTCTTAAATAAGACTTCCATTCCCTATTATCGGACTTTGCTCATATCTGTGAATCACTCGGCATTTTTAATTGTAAGAAGGCAGACATTTTACAATCTATCTTCCTTATCTTGCCTGTATCTTTTATAAAACCTCTAGTCAAGTATATTCATGTATTTATCACTTAAAATATAAACTCACTAGGTGTGACGGCTCATGTCTGTAATCCCAGCACTTTGGGAGGTGAAGGCAAAAGGATTGCCTGAGTTCAGGGGTTCAAGACCAGTCTGGGCAACTTGGCAAGACCTCATCTCTACAATAAATCAAAAAATCAGCCAGGAATGGTGGTGCATGCCTGTGGTTCCAGCTACTTGGAAGACTGAGCTACTTGGAAGACTGAGGCAGCAGTGGTGGTCATGAGCATGCCACTGCACTCCAGCCTGGGCAACAAAGTGAGACTCCAGCTCAAAAATAAATAAACCCGACTAATCAATTCTAGTCTTTGCTTCACTTCCCATTGTATATATCCTTCTGTATTTAACCCCCAATAGAAAGTGTCTACACTTTCCCCATTCTTCTGATCAATAACCATATAGTTATCCAAACAGATAATAAAGCTTATTTTTGTGGATGTTTTATTTTTACCTCTAAGAGAGCAATAAAACAAGAACTCCAGTACTTGGTCAGAGTGTAAATTAGTAAATTTTTTCTGCAGGAATAGTGACAATAAGTTGTAAAACTTTAAAATATACCTTTTTAGGGTTATCTGAAATCAACTGGAAAGTTGTAATGCCCAAAGTGGATGGGTGTGACTCATAAATACATAGTATGAGTAGATAGCTAGTAGAGGTATGAGGGGTGTGTGTGTGTGTGTGTGTGTGTGTGTGTGTGTGTGTGTGTGTGTATGCATATTCCTATGTGGCTCGGTTCAGCTAGACAGCTGGACAAATTTGTATGTTCAAAACCAGTATTACGGCAAAAATGACTATTGCTTTTACCATCATAAAACATATGCGTATCTGTTAGAGCAGTGGTCCACAATCTTTTTGGCTTCAGGGACCAGTTTCATAGAAGACAAATTTTCCACAGACAGAGGGGTGGGGGATGGTTTGGGGATGACTGAAGTGCATTGCTACTTATTGTGCACTTTATTTCTATTATTACTCTCTATTGTAGTATATAAAGAAATAAGTATACAACTCATCATAAGGTAGAATCAACGAGAGCCCTGAGCTTGTTTTCCTGCAAGTAGATGGTCTCCTCTGGGTGTGGTGGGGGACAGTGACACCCAAAGTATGTTGCTTATGTCCAGTCTACTCCGTAAACTCGTTTTGGTTGTTGTCACTGCAGAAAACCCTGCTTCACAAAGATAGTATGTTGGAAATGGAAGCAGGGTTTTCAGTGCTGATCTGACAGGAGGCGGAGCTCAGGCAGTAACATGAGTGATGGGGAGCGGCTGTAAATACAAATGAAGCTTCATTCACCTGCCCACTGCTCACCTCCTGCTGTGTGGCCCAGTTCCTAACAGGCCATGTACTGGTACCCATCTGTAGCCTGTAAGTATCATGAACCTATTATTGTAATTTTGGTAATATGGGCAACCATATGCCTTTTTATCTTTCAAGCAGTACTATATTTACCCCATCTATTCCCACTATCTTTTTACTTACTTCTCATTTGTGCTTTTGTTTCTGTATTTTTCTCTACTCATAAGACAAGGGTATCACTACAAAATATCATAGCTACACCTTCAGGTAGCCCAGAAATAGCATTTGACTTATTTTTCAGTAGACTTGTGCCAAGAAGAGAGTCCCAAAGCAAAGAACCTGTTTTCTGTCTTCTCTCCTAGAAGCTTGTCACACTGCCCAAGTTCCTCCTCATCATTTCCATTTCAGACAGAAGTAACCATGTGGCCCTGGAATTTTCTTAAAGGTATTCAAACTCCTTTCATAAGAGCAGAATATAAAATAAATGCTTTAGGAGAAATGCATTAGAAGCATCCCAGGTGCACAGAAATGGAGGTTAATTGACAGCATGAAATCCATATTTCCAATTGCCTATCAGTTGGTAATCCTAAACCAAATTTAGAATTATTTAAAAGGTCTTATAGTTAATCTCAACAAGATAACAAAGCTTGATTATTCTGGTTTCTCTCTTAGACTACTCTGCTCCCTACCTCCTGCTTTTTTTTAGGAAGGAAGAAGCCAAATAACACAAATTAGGTAACATCGTATTTCCACTGGCTGTATCTCCAAAATGCTATAGCAGTCTCTGAAAGCTGAAAAGTCATTCTTTTTCTCACTTTCCAGTACCACTCTGGTCTCTGCTGCTACTGGGCTGCAGCATCAGCTGCAATACTTAGCCCCCAGTGATGAGATGTACTAGGCCAGTCCAAGACTGACTTGACTGCCTTGTCTCCCTAATGCCAAGATAGTATATATCTATGTCCTTATAACAACAAATAGATATTGACATCTATTTATATATTTATATAAATACAGACAGACCCAGATTTAAATGAAAACTATTGTGCATAAGCAATGTATCTTTAAATCGGAGTTAACAATATATACTTTCAGGACCAGTTGTGAGGATCAAGTGAAATAATATATCTACTGCTTGGCACTTAGTAAGTGCTAAACTAATTGACATCACCCCACTCATAAAATAAAAAAATGTCAGTTCACTTGTGGTTGCCCTGTCACTATGTTGGAATGAAGCAGATCCATGGAGGAGTCACAGCAGGGTGTAATCATCTTCATTTATTATAAACTTAGTAGTAACAAAGCACTATACTAGGTGCTAGAGAGAAACATACCTCCACACATTACTAACTATGTGTTTAAGAACTTTTGAATTTGTACTATGTACCAACAAGGCCAAAGCAATTCCATTAAAAGAAGTGTTACTCACCATGGATGCAGCATTAAAAAAATAAAAATAAAAAAGTATAGCTTGGGATACAAATACTCTAGATTTTAGTTTAGCTTCACCATCTGCTTGTCATATTCCCTTAAAGAAGTGAGTTAACCTCTCTAAGCTTTGGTCTCAGCTGGGCATGGTGGCTCACGCCTGTAATCCCAGCACTTTGGGAGGCAGAGGCAAGAGGATTGTTTGAGCCTATGGATTCAAAATCAGCCTAGGCAACTTAACGAGACTCATCTCTACAATAAGTCAAGAAAAGTTAGCCAGGCATGTGGCACACACCTGTAGTTCCAGCTACTTGGATGGCTGAGGAGAAAGGTTAGCCTGAGCCCAGCAGGTCGAGGCTGTGGTGGCCATGAGCGTGCCACTGCACTCTAGCCTGGACAACAGAGTGAGACTCTGACCCCACCTCCCAAAAAAGGTTTGGTCTCCATACATTCCAAAGGAAATACTTCCTCTATCCCTTATAGGATTATGGAAAGTTTACACACACACACACACACACACACACACACACACACACACACACACACACACAAATAACTAGATGCATTAGTAAACTAGAAAATAACTCAAATGGGTTTAAATAAATTTATAATTTTTTTATCACCTAACCCTCAAGTCAAACTACAAAAACTTCCAGAAGACACTATCAGATTCACCATAAAAGAGCCGAAAGAGCAAGGTCAAAAAATACATTCACTTCATATCAGATAATTCTAACCAAAAGGCAGAGTTGAGGTGAGGACAAAGGAAATGAGACTGCTATCCATTTGATCTATACCAAAAATTGTAGATAATCTCAGAGGTTCTAGAAGTGACCCTGGGGTTCCATAATAATAAATTATCAAGGAAATGCTCTGTACAACAAAGCTTCGTTTTACACTTGATTAGTTATATCTTTTATTTCAACAAACAGTTGTTGGATAATTTTTATGTGACACAAAATAGTTTTCTTTTTTTTTTTTTAATTGGAGTCTCACTCTGTTGTCCAGGTTGGAGTGCAGTGGCACACTCATGGCCACCCCAGCATTGACATGCTGGGCTCTGGTGATCCACAAAATAGTTTTCATAATGAACTTCAATTACTACTGTCAGTGCTTTCAGAGTTATTACTAATTTACATGTGCTTTGATAAGATTCAGGAAAGGATGCAGGTGCAGTCTAGCAGATACACAGATCAACCAGAAATAGTACCTTTTGGGAAAGAAAAAGTACTCCTTTCTCCAGGCAGATGCACAGATGCAGCCCTATGCTAGCCTGGTACATGGGTTGGTGGGAGGTGGGAAGTAAACTAGATTTCAGCCCCCACTTGCTCCCTTGGTCAAAAGCTTTTGGGTAGTACACAGACCATATAACTTAATGCAGGGGCCCTGAACACTGTACAATGGCAAAGCTCTGTTACAACTTTCTTATCACCTCAACGCATGGAATTCATCATCCAATCACCTGAGGGCAATCTGCTCTTTGGGGGTTCAGAGTAGATAAGAAATATATATACTTTTTTAATTTTTTGAGTTGGAGTCTCACTCCATCGCCCAGGCTGGAGTGCAGTGGCATACTCATGGCCACCCCAGTGTCAACCTCCTGGGCTCCAGTGAGCCTCCCACCTCAGCCTTCCAAGTAGCTGGAATTACAGGTGCATTCTACCACACCCAGTTAATTTTTGGATTTATTGTAGAGACAAGGTCTCACCAAGTTGTCTAGGCTGGTCTCGAACCTGCAGCCTCAGGCAATTCACCCACCTCGGTCTCCCAAAGTGCTGGGATTACAAGCTGAGCCACTGAGCCAGTCAGGAATTTATATTTTAATAGAAGGTATATGATGAATACCAAAATGACTAAGTGTAAGGCAAAATGCTATGAACCACAAAGAAAGGACCAATTAAATACTATAAAAATTCAGAAGAACCAAAAACACTTCTATCTCAAGGGATTAGAGAATATTTCGTAGAGAAAGAGGCATCAGAACTCAGTCTTGCATAATAGGTACAATTTGGTCACATGGAGATAGGAACAAAGAGAACTGGGTGGTACCAAATGTAAATAACAAATGATAATTTCCTTTGTCAGAAACAATGCTATGTAAAAGATACTAGTAAAAAAAAATTGGAAAAGCAGGCTGGGGGTCAGATTACAGGGAGCCTTAATAGCAAGCTAATGACTTCATTAATGTGTGGGCAAAAGGTAGCCATGACTTGATCAGCATTTTGTTTAATAAATATGAATTTGGCAGTGTATTAAAAATAATCAAAAAGGCAAAGAAACTATAGGTGATGAAATTAAAGGCAACTGCAGTAGTCTAGAATGACAGTTGAAGGTAACTAGGCAGTGGGAATGAGGACTATGTGATTATCAGAGAGAACAGGTTTGGCAACAGAATAAATGTGGAATAAATGGCAGCTGAGAGAAAGTCAGGATCAAAATGCATTTCCATGTCTGTGTGAAAGAGCAGGTGGGTTGTAACGTTAAAATAAATAAGGATCGCCGGGCTCGGTGGCTCAGCCTATAATCCCGCGCCTTTGGGAAGCTGAGGTGAGTGGATTGCCTGAGCCCGTGGGTTCGAGACCCGCCTGGGCAGGCCAGACCTCATCTCGACAATAAATCAAAAAAATTAGCCAGGCGTGGTAGCGCGTGCCTGTAATTCCGGCTACTTGGAAGGCTGAGGTGGAAGGCTTGTCGGAGCCCAACAGGTCGAGGCTGTGGTGGCCGGGAGCGGCCACTGCACTCCAGTCTGGGCGATAGAGTGAGACTCCAACTCAAAAAATAAATAAATAAATAAATAAATATCAGTCTGCTGTACAGCAAGACTTCTGGATACAGATGCCCACAGGCAGTTGAACACACAGTACTAGAACTTAGAAAGAGCTAGGGCACTATATCAGGGGGTCACGCATTGTGCCAGTGGAGTATGAGAGAGACCACTAAGAGAGGCAAGGACAAAACTTCAGGGAACACCTACAGGTGTTGGTAGAAAAAATGGTGACTAAAGAAACAGCGGTTAGAGAGAGAGAGGAGAAACAGGAAAGTATACTACCTCTGTGGCCAACTGGGGGAAATGGACATTCAGAGAACCACTTAGGACAAGGAAACAGACCTTTTATGAATTCATATTCTATAAAATCCTAAAGACGTAGTCTGGTAGAGAGACCAAAGCCAGGCTGCAACCGCCGAGGCATGCTGCAGCACGGCAAAGCACGAAGCAGGCAGAGGACTCCAGCCAGCCCTTCTGGGAAACTGGTAATACTGGCTTTGATCCAGGTAGCATGGCCCAAATGACATGCCTAGAGCACTGTGAGAGGTTGGGCACTGTGAGAGGTTGGAGTCTCAGTGGTACCTACATAGTAGTACCTCTGTAGCACAAACAATGAGTAAGAGCAAAAGTAGGCTGATAAGAGGTTACGGATGAGGTAATGGATGAGAGAACATAGAGGAGAGGTAATGGATGAGAGAACATAGTGTCCAAGGGTTGGGTGAAGAATTAAAGGAGCTTGAGAGACTTAATGAAAGAAGTCTTTATTGGCCCTTTTTCTTAACTTTAAACTTTTGGGCCAGGTGTGGTGGCTCATGCCTTTAATCCCAGCACTTTGGGAGGCAGAAGTGAGAGGATTGCCTAAACTCAGGGGTTCAAGACCAACCTGGGCAATTTGGTGAGACCTTGTCTCTACAATAAATTAAAAAATTAGCCAGGTGTGGTGGCGCATACCTGTGGTTCCAGCTGCTTGAAAGCCTGAGGTAGAAGGATCCCTTGAGTCCAGCCAGTCAAGGCTGCGGTGGCTGTGAGCATGGTACTGCACTCTAGCCTGGGCGACAGTGAGACTCTGACTCAAAAAAAATAAAAATTTTTAAAAAAGTGTAATGACACATATTTTTCTAAAATGAGAAGGAAAGAGAAAGTATGAGTTCAGAAGCTGCCCAGGTAAAGAGGAATGATGTTCAGAAGCACATGTTTGCTTCAGTTTTCTCAGAAAAGCAGGACTCAACGTCATCTAAAGAGAACAAGATGGATTAATAAAATGTGCATTTGAGCAAAGTAAAAACTGGTCTTATAAAAAAAAAAAACCAACATAAATAGAGTAAGAAGAAAAGCTATCTCATGTATACCAAACCTCAAGTTTAATAGTTACCATTCTACTTATATCCAACTAATACAGTAACACTAAGTGAAATGCTATACATGCTATGGTTTTCTGCCAACTTCCCAAATTAAGGGATAACAAAGGACGAGGTTAAGAAACAGGTCTTGGAGACCCGAGATACAATACATAACTAACAAATGGGTTTAAGTGCTATAACCACAGACGTGTGGTAATAATTCTCATATTTCTCCGACCTTCTTTGCTGGATCTATGTTCTATTTTTTCCACAGTTGGTACTTTTATGAAAAGTTCTTGCTTGAACCAGTTAAAAACACAAGGCACCTTTTAATAAAAGAACAATTCCCATCCTGTTGAAAACTGACGCACATTCTCTTTTATGAGATGTGTCACACTCTAATTTTCCAAGTTTTTACAACTTTCATTTTTCTACAAATTACTGAAATCAGAACTACACAAAAATGTTATATTGGAAAATCATATTACTGTTATAAATCTTTTAAAGTACAACTTGTAAGCTGGTGGTATGGATCAAAGCAGAAAAACAGGATCCAAAAAGAACATAAAAAGAAAAAAGTAGGCTGGGTGAAGGGACAGAAAACCTTGGATTATAAATAAACTCAGTTTAAAATGTCAAGGGAAACTCCTCTCAAAGTATCTTTTTTTATGTGGTTATAAAGTTTGTTAATAATGAAAATACTACAGATGACATTTAATTTTCAGATTCAAGCAAAGTCATTTATAGCAAGCAAACACATAGTATTTGCAATAAACCGTACTCGGGTAATTTAGTGAATGGAAAAATCTCTATGGGATCAGTCCAGTAATTACAGTGGATTCCATTCATTTCACTAAACACATTACCATAACTCTGATGACTTATAAAACACAATTTAGAATACTGGAAGAAATTATAATCTTTTAAGAACTATTAATGAGAAAAATACCTTTAATAAAATGTAAACACGGAATGTTATCTTGTTTTACAAATACAATACAAATGAGTATGCTTTTCTAGCTATATTAATTCTAAAAATATGTCTTTTCATCTTTTTGCTTTTCCCTTTTCTTTTTTTTAACTGGGTTCTCACTTTGCCACCCAGGCTGGAGGGTGTGGCACCATCGTGGTTCACTGCAACCTCAACTTCCTGGGCTCAGGCAATCCTTCCACCTTCAGCCTCCCGAGTAGCTGGGACTACAGGCATGTACCACCATGTCAGGTTATCTTTTTGATATTTTGTAGTGACATGCTACGGTGTTCACACTGGTCTCGAACTCCTGGACTCAAGCAATCCTTTTGCCTCAGCCTCCCAAACTGCTGGGATTACAGGTGTGAGCTACCATGCCTGACCTGTCTTTTAATTTTAAATTAAAAGTCCATGAAAAAATATTTTTTTATTTTATACGCTTCTCTGTTGTTTGAAAATCCCCTTCCTCTTTTCTAATTCCATTCCCCAAAGTTTACCACTGTTAACAGTGCTATCCCTTTAGACCTTTTTTTCCAGGCATACACAGACATATGTGTTTGTTTGAATACACACTGAAACAATTTTTTAAATGGGATATTACACATGCTGCTTTTTATTTTTGTTTCTTTATAGTAGATCCTGGATTTCTTCACATGCCAGATGTGATAGATTTACTTCATTTTAAAGAGCTGCCTGGTGTTTCTTAAACTGTTGTAACAGTTTATTTGACTGTAGATATTTAGGTGGGTTGTCTTGTTTGTTTACTATTTTATAATCTATTTAAAATTTATTCATTAATAACATAAACATAAATTAGGATTTAAAAAATCATGACGCTAGTTCTCTTTTGCAAAAAGCTGTGAAATGATCATCCAACAGTAATAAAATTTTTTTTCATTTTTAAATAAAGATTTTTTGGCTTCTCATGGCTGGTGACCATATGCAAAAGTTGTCATTGTCTTCAATACAATGTTACCAATGTAATTCTGAAAACTTATAAATACAATTGGTTTTTAAATTAAATACATATTATAGCCTTTGAACAAGCACTGGGTACCCAGTATGATTTGGGAGCTAATTCTCATTAATTCCCCACTATTGTTTAATGACATTTAGCAACTCTTTATTGGCGTTTTCACAAACTGATTGTAGCCCTAGGTTCTCTAAGGAATTCAAAAGAAGTCTGTGATGAAGGACTTGTTTTCAAGGAGCTTCTGGAACTTTTTGAAGGAAAAAAAAAACAAACCTTAGCTGTCTGTATGAAATAATTAAGCCTGAGCCGGGCTCAGTGGCTCAGCCTGTAATCCCAGCACTTTAGGAGGCTGAGGTGAGTGGATTGCCTGAGCCTGCGGGTTTGAGACCCACCTGGGCAACTTGGCAAGACCTCATCTCTACAATAAATCAAAAATCAGCCAGGCGTGGTAGCGCGCGCCTGTAGTTCCAGCTACTTGGAAGGCTAAGGCGGAAGGATCGCTGGAGCCCAGCAAGTCAAGGCTGCAGTGGCCGGGAGCAGCCACTGCACTCCAGTCCGGGTTACAGAGTGAGACTCCAACTCAAAAAAGAAAAGAAATAATTAAGCCTGAATACAAAGATTGAAGAAAACATAAAAGAAAGAAGAAATAAGAAAGGGACCAAATGCCATAAGGTAAAACACAGAGATTACCTAAGTGAAGAGAGAAAGGGTAAGGAATGAGTGGAAGAAATGGGAATTTAGATGCATTATGAAAAAATGCTAGGATTTGAATCAGTGAGATAGAAAATGGGACAATATTTCCAGCTTGGGAAAATGCTTTTAGCAAAAACTTGAAGTCTAGAGTAACAGAAGAAAGGGAAACAGGAAAAGGGCAAGGAGGAGAGCTAGGGAAATAGGAGAAAAGAAATCATGGTTACAAGGGAAACATATAGAGAATAGTTTTTGAAGTGAAGTGGTGGGACAGGAAGACACACACATTTGTTGGTAAAGGAAGAAGCCGGTGGAGAGGTAAAAAGTTGTTCCTTGTGCACTTGGCCATATGTGTTAGTCCCATTTCAACCATTACTCAGTATTCAGCTTCTTCACTGATTTCTATGAGAAATCCAGGTACACCAAATCCTTCTGAGTTTTTGTAAGTTTTTATTTGTGGAGTCATTGTAAAGAATCACATTCCACAACACAGAGCATTTCTCCAAAGTTCCTATTACTTTTCTGTTGAATTTTTCCTGTGCCTTTCAAATTTTTCCTCCCTTTCTTAAATGGTAAAATCAAGCTCTATCTCAGCTTCTACTTCCAAATCTGTATTCCGAAATCATCCTGAAACTCAACAAAACAGAGATCCTTCCAATGACCAGGACACATCTCCTTGAAAGGCAATTTTAACAACCATCTGATACTTGAACAAGTCCCTCATAGATTCAGCTTGCATCATAAATGATTATCAATTCACTTCTTCAAAAAATAAATTCAGCATTTTCTACACAAACAATTTTTATGCCAACTACTAAAAGATTGACAATTTCTCCATTTCAATACAGAGTCAAAAATGTAAGTGAAAGATTTTGCCTTAGTAAAATGAAGCATAACTGCTAAAAGAAACAGAATTATTCTTCCCAAGAAATACAGGTAGAAAGATTTTCAATAAAGAAGAGTTATAGCTGGATGCAGTGGCTTATGCCTATAATCTGAGCACTTTGAGAGGCCGAGGCAGGAGGACTGTTTGAGCTCAGGAGTTCAAGACCAGCCTAGACCAGAGCAAGACCTTGTGTCTACAAAAAAAAAAAAAAAAAAAATCAAAAAATTAGCCAGGTGTGGTGGTGTATACCTGTTGTCCCAGCTACACAGGATTGTCTGAGCCTAGGAAGTCAAGGCTGGGGTGAGCCATGAGCGTGCCATGGCACTCCAGTCTGGGCAACAAAGTGAAGCTATGACTCAAAAAAATTAAAAATTTAAAAAACTGGAAGAAAGTGGTGAAAGAGAATCTCATATACTGCTGAGAACAAAATCCCTAAGAACATTTTTAGAAAATAATTTACCAAATAGTCATGCTCTTTAATAGACCACGTCTACTAACTGAACACTTTCCTGAGAAAATAATCAGAGATGGCTGGATACTCAATGATGTTAGTGAAATGTTACTTAAAATAGGAAAACCAGGAATATCTACAAAAGGGAAATGGTAAGAGAAGGAAATCAGGGGTATCCAAATAGGAAAAGAAGAAGTCAAGCTATCCATCTTTGTGGACAACATGATCTCATGCCTTGAAAACCCTAGGGAGTATGCCAAAAACTTCCTTGCTCTGAAAACGACTTTGGTAAAGTTTTGGAGTACAAAATCAGCATGCAAAGGACAGTGGCATTTCTATCCACCAGTAAAAAACAGGCAGAGAACAAAATAGAGAGTACAATCCTGGCCAGGTGTGGTGGTTCATGCCTATATTCCCAGCACTTTGGGAGGTCGAGGTGAGAGGATTGCCTGAGCCCACAGGTTTGAGACCAGACTGGGCAACATGGTGAGACCTCATCTCTACAGTAAAAAAAAAAATTAGACAGGCATGGTGGTGTATACCTGTAGTTCCAGTTAGTTGGAAGGCTGAAGCGGAAGGATCGCCTGAGCCTAGCAGGTTGAGACTGTGGTGGCTATCAGTGTGCCATTGCACTCCAGCCTGAGTGATAGAGTAAGATTCCAACTCAAATAAATAAATAAATAAATGTTAAAAAGCAGAATGAAACAGGACCCCTACCTATCACCATATACAAAGGTCAACTCTAAAAGAATCAAAGACCTAAACATAAAACCTCAAACTTCTAAGATTAGAAGAAAACGCAGGAGATACTCTTATGCACATTGGAGTAGGCAACCAATTCTAGATCAAATCCCCAAAAGCACATGCCATAAAAGATAAGATAGACAAGCAGGACTTCATCAAACTGGAAAGCTTTTGCACAGCTAAAGAAACTATCAAGAGAGCAGGAGACAACCCACAAAATGGGAAAGGATTGTGTGTCCAACAAAGATCCAGGATTGTTGCTCGCCATGTCTTCTCACAAGACTTTCAGGAGGCTGGCCCGCCTGATTGACAAAGTCCAGGTGCACTGAGGACCCCCGGCCACAAAGTGAGTCCGGGCACAGGATCTTGGAACTCAAACAAGCCAAAAGGAAAAAAAACACATCAACCCATTAAAAAATGGGTGGAGGACATGAATAGACAATTCTCAAAAGAAGACATACCAACAGCCAACAGATACATGAAAAAATGCTCAGCCTCACTAATCATCAGATACATGCAAATTAAAACCACACTGATAAAAATCAAATGTAAAATCAAAACCACACAAATAACACCTTACCCCAGTAACAATGGCTATCATTAATAAATCAAAAGGCCAGGCCATGGCTCCCGCCTATAATCCCAGCACTTTGGGAAGCCAAGGTGAGAGGATTGCCTGAATCCATAGGTTCAAGACCAGCCTGGGCAAATTGGTGAGACCTCATCTCTAAAGTGAATCAAAAAAATTAGCCAGGTGTGGTGACATGTGCCTGTAGTTCCAGTTACTTGGAAGGCTGAGGCAGAAGAATCGCCTGAGCCCAGCAAGTCGAGGCTGCAGTGGCCGGGAGCGTGCCACTGTCCTCCAGCCTGTGAGGCCCTCCAGAGTAGCATCTATTGTTTACTTATTTATTTATTTATTTTTTGAATAGGAGTGAGACTCCTATTCAAAAAATAAATAAATAAATAAGTAAACAATAGATGCTAGCACAAGTGCAGAGAAAAGGGGACGCTTCTACACTGTTGGTGGGAGTGCAAACTAGCACATTCTCTATGGAAAATAGTGTGGTGATATCTAAAGGAACTAGAAATTGACATTCCATACAATCCAGCAATTCCTCTCCTAGGAATATACTGGAGGAACACAAACCACTCTACAAAAAAAGACTCCTGCACACATGTTTATTGGCGTACTTTCACAATAGCAAAAACGTGAAACCAACTGTACTGCCCATCAAAAGTAGACTGAATAAAGAAAATGTGGTAGCTGGGCACAATGGTTCATGCCTGTAATCCCAGCACTTTGGGAGAGGATTGCCTGAGTCCAGGGGTTCGAGACCAGCCTGGGCAACTTGGCGAGAGAGACCTCACCCCTACAATAAACAAAAAAATTAGCCAGCTGTGGTGGTGTGTGCCTGTGGTTCCATCTACTTGGAAGACTGAGTAGGAAGGATCATCTGAGCCCGGTAGGTTGAGGCTGTGGTGGCCATGAGCATGCTACTGCCCTCCAGACTGGATAACAGAGTGAGACCTACTAAAAAAAGAGGCCAAGGACAGTGGCTCACACCTATAATCCCAGCACTTTGGGAGACCTCGGTGAGAGGACTGCCTGAGCCAATGGGTTCAAGGCCTGCCTGGGCAACTTGGTGAGACCTCATCGCTACAATAAATCAAGAAAAATTAGACTCCAACTCAAAAAGAAGAAAGAAAGAAAATGTGGTATACACAATAGAATATTACAGTTATAAATAAAGACAAAATTATGGATTTCTCAGCAGATTGGATGGAACTGGAGACGATCATTCTTAGTGATCTATCACAGAAACAAAGAACTGAATACCACATGTTCTCACTCATAAATGGGACCTGAACATTAATCACAAAAGCACAAGGGAGGGATCGGCAGTCAGGGGGGTAGTGGGCAGTGGCAGGGCACATAACAACACAAAGGGTACCTGATCCTAAACCAGGGAAAGTGAGGACCAGTTGGAGGCCCAAACTTCACCTGCACATACATGACTTATGTACCTAACCCTGATTTGTACCCCACATCTTTATAATAAAATAAAGTTTAAAAAAAAGGGAAATGGTTGACTAAATCATGTTATGCTACCATGTTAAAATATTATAGAGCTATCAAAATAATATTTTTAAATGCCATAAATTCATATTAGGAAAGATGTTAAATAAAAATCAAGAACTAGAACTAATATATTTCAAATTATAAATATATACACACAACTGAGTATGTGTTTACATACATAATGTTATACAGATTAAAGACTAGAAGACAACAAAATTAAATTAACGATAACAAAATCTTAATGGTAATTTTCTTTGGATATTAGGATTATGGGTTACTTTTTCTGTTTATACTTTTCAGTAATAATCAAGTTTTCTACCATAGCATTTATAAGTAGAAAAACTATTTTTAAAAAAAGAAACTGCTACGTTTCCCTATAAATTGGCAATTTTTTTTTTTTTTTTTTTGAGTTGGAGTCTCACTCTGTCACCCAGACTGGAGTGCAGTGGCCACTCCGGGCCACCGCAGCCTCGATCCGCTGGGCTCCGGCGATCCTTTTGCCTCAGCCTTCCAAGTAGCTGGAACTACAGGCACGCGCTACCATGCCCGGCTCATTTTGATTTATTGTAGAGATGAAGTCTCACCAAGTTGCCCAGGAATGTGGCCTCTGATACATTTACAGTCTATATATATGCTGCATTATGGTATCATATGTATTTGGTGGAGCCCAAAGACTTCGAGTTTCCATTGTAACTCCACGTTGAGGAAAGAGATAAGCATACAGGGAAGGTCCTGATTTGGACCTCATATGTGACAATTTTAATGACACTAGAATTTAAGCTTTCTGAGGGCAGAGTTTTGGTTATGTTTTTTCACTGCTTCATCCTCCACACCTAGAATAATGCTTGGCACACAGTAGGCACTCAACAAAAAATGCTAATAAATTGCTGATTTTTTTAAAATTATAAATCACCTTCCTGTTTTCTACCATATTTTTTGTCTCTAGTGGAAAGACAGAGAGGAAGTGCTGGCTTTTAGGTGATGAGTGGGGTTAGTTCAAAAATCAGAACGGAGTTCTGGGGGCTGTTTTCTACCCCTAAAAGGGAAAAATGCTTTCTCTCAGACATAAATTAGCCTTAGGCTTACTCTGAGGTGTTCAACTTTTGTAATGACTT
The DNA here is from genome assembly GCF_000164805.1 of Carlito syrichta. Taxonomy (NCBI): domain Eukaryota; kingdom Metazoa; phylum Chordata; class Mammalia; order Primates; family Tarsiidae; genus Carlito; species Carlito syrichta. The sequence continues at coordinate 185,866 of NW_007198138.1, read as the reverse complement.
TTTTCATAATCAAAGAGCATTTACGCTGAACCTTATCTTCAGAAAGTCCTGCTTTTATTGCAACTTTCTCATTGTTCATGAATGGATAGATGTACCTAAACTGGGTTTGAGTGGACAAAACATGTCACTTCCTATTACTGTCATTACAATAAGTAAAGACTGGTGGCCTAAGATTACAAATAGAAGAGCAGTGGTCTAGAATGCGCTTTTAAACCTTCACCTTGACCCACAATAAAAAATATGGCTGACACAAAAACCCCAGTAACAAACTAACATGCATACAATTTAAAGCAAAGTTTTCACAAAACAACTGCTATTATCACATCTGATGCACTCTGATATTTCTATATATTTTTAAAGCATGACTTACAACCCACCAAACTGATTCTACAAACCTCTAATGAGTGGCAAGCAAGTTTGAAAAACACTGCCAAGAAGAACAGTGCTTTTTTTTTTTTTTGAGTAGGAGTCTCATTTTGTTACCCAGGCTGGAGTGCAGTGGCACACTCACAGCCACCACAGCCTCGACCTGCTGGGCTCAAGTGATCCTTCCACCTCAGCCTACCAAATAGCCAGAACTACAGGTGTGTGCCACCACACCCAGTTAATTTTTTAAAATTTATTGTAAAGAAGAGGCCTTGCCAAGTTGTCCAAGCTGGTCTTGAACCCCTGGATTTAGGCAATCCTCTTGCCTCCACCTCCCAAAGTCCTGGGATTGCAGGCATGAGCCACCATGCCTGGCAACAGTACTCTTCTTCTGAACCTCTGTCCTCTGTGTAATGAGGGAACGTGTAGTCATTAGGAAAACAGGAGGCTTCCACCTGACTTCACATACTGGCTCTAAAACTTGCTAGATGAACATGGCAAACTGCTTAACCTCTCTGTGCCTCAGTTACCTAATACGCAAAATAAAGGATATAACTGTACCTATGTCTCAGGTTTCTTATAAGGATTAAATGAATTTATATATATATATAAATATATATATATATATATATAAATTCATTTAATATATATATATAAATAAAGTGCTTAGAACAGTGCCTGATATACAGTAAGCATTATATAATATTAGCTAAGATTATTATTACTGTGCCTAATGAGATGAAGAACACACACTGAAAATAGGTAGGATATACGACATGGTCAAGAGGTCCTACATGTTCTCATGCCCTCATTAGAAACAAAAAGAAAACTGATCATCTCTAAATCCTCTGCATAGAACCAATCAGATGTACCTCCATATTATTTGTTATTTCTCTTGGATGCCTAGATATTCAGGTTAGATCTCATAATTTATGTTGTCATATAAAAATCTCAGTGGGAAGCCAGGCCCGGTGGCTAGCACTTTGGGAGGCTGAGTCGAGAGGATTGCTTGAGCCCGTGGGTTTGACACCAGCCTGGACAACATGGTGAGACCTCATCTCTACAATAAAGGTTTTTTTAAATTAGCTGGGCATGGTGGCACACGCCTATAATTCCAGCTACTTGGAAGGCAGAGAGAGAAGGATTGCCTGAGCGTGCCACTGCACTCCAGCCTGGATGATGGAGTGAGACTCTGACTCAGGAAAAAAAAATCTCACGGGTGAGTGAAAAGATTTTTTTTCCCAACACATATACATTCAACCCTGTTATCTGAATCTAATCTACTCCTGATTAAATAATGGTTAGAGTACATTGAGCTCCATAGAGACAGCGCTGGGGCAAGCGAGAGCTGGACAGGCACTGGGCGACTCTGTGCACACATGGAAGAAAAATAAGTGAACATGGGCAAAGAAGATCCCAAGAAGCAAGAGGCAAAATGTTATTCATATGCATTCTTTGTGTAAACTTGCCAGGAGGAGCACAAGAAGCACCCGGATGCATCTGTCAGCTTCTCAGAGTTTTCTTAGAAGTGCTCTGAGAGGTGCAAGATCATCTCTTCCAAAGAGAAGGGAAAATCTGATGACATGCCAAAGGCAGACAAGGCCCACTATGAAAGAGAAATGAAAACCTAGATATGTCCTAAAGGGGAAACAAAAAAGAAGTTCAAGGATCCCAACGCACCCAAGAGGCCTCCCTCGATCTTTTTCTTGTTCTGAGTATCACACCAAAATCAAAGGAGAACATCCTGGCCTGTCCATTGGTGACGTCGCGAAGAAGCTGGGAGAGACATGGAATAACACTGCTGCAGATGACAAGCAGCCTTATGAGGAGGAGGTTGCCTAGCTGAAGGAAAAATATGAAAAGGATATTGCTGTATACTGAGCTAAAGGCAAGCCTGATGCAGTGAAAAAGGGAGTTGTCAAGGCAGAAAAGAGCAAGAAAAAGAAGGAAGAGGAGGAAGAGGAGGCCAGACGATGATGATGAATAAATTGGTTCTAGTGTAGTTCTTTTTTTCTTGTCTATAAAGCATTTAAACCCCCTGTACACAACTCACTTCTTTTGAAAAAAAAAAATTGAGGCCAGGTGCGGTGGCTCAGCCTATAATCCCAGCACTTTGGGAGGCTGAGGTGAGAGGACTGACTGAGACCAGAGGTTTGAGACCAGCCTGGGAAACTTGGTGAGACCTCATCTCTACAATAAATCAAAAGTTAGCCGGGCAAGGTGGCGTGCATCTGTAGTTCCAGTTGCCTGGAAGGCTGAGGTGGAAGGATCAGCTAAGCCCAGCAGGTCGAGGCTGCGGTGGCCATGAGTGTGCCACTGCACTCCAGGCTAGGCGACAAGAAGTGAGACTCCAACTCAAAAAAAGAAAAAAGAAAAAATTTGAAACATAAGGCTGTGTAAGATTTGTTTTTAATCTGTAATGTCATTTTTTTGTATAGTTAACACACTACCAAATGTGTTTTTAGATAACCCTGTCCTGGTGGTATTTTCAATAGCCATCAACCTTGCCTAGTACAGTATGGGCATGGAAATTTAAAGCAAGTTCCTACTGGAGTACAGCACAAATTAGTCATATATAGGGATAGTAGTTTTCTCGTCTTCAGTTTTCTCCGATACAGCGTATATGAAATAATTTTTGTCTTGTTAACTGAATACCACTCTGCAATTGAAAAAAAAAATTGCAGATGTTTTGTTGACATTCTGAATGCTTCTAAGTAAATATAATTTTTATCTAATTATATTAAATAAATAAATAAATAATGGTTAGAGAGTAATTTATTATTATCCCACATTATTATGTGGAATAATTTTCAAATGGTGGGCAACCTATATTCTGATTTTTAAAATAGCTCTGTCATAATAAAATTTGCATACTGGTCAGGCAAGGTGGTTCAAGCCTGTAATCCCAGCACTTTGGGAGGATGAAATGAGAGGATTGCCTGAGCTCAGGGATTCGAGACCAGCCTGGGCAAGACCTTGTCTCTACAATAAATCAAAAAATAAGCCAGGCATGGTGGTGCGCTCCTGCAGTTCCAGCTACTTGGAAGGCTGAGCCAGGAAGATCGCCTAAGTCCAGCAGGTCATGGCTGCGGTGGCTGTGAGTCACCATGGCACTCCAGCCTGGACGACAGAGTGAAACTCCAACTCCAAAAAAATAAAATAAAATTATGCATGCCACAAAATTGAATTGTTTCAAGTGTTCCAGACAATGATTTTAGCAAGTTGACAGAGTAGTACAACCATTATCACCATTCATTTTTAGAACACCTCCTTCACTCCTATTAGCATCATCTGCCTATTTGCAGGCGCTTCTTGTTCCCATGTCTCATTGTTTGTTTGTTTTAATTTTTTTTTTTAGACACAGAGTTTTGCCCCATCATCTAAGCAGGAGTGCAATAGCACAATCATAGCTCGCTGCAGCCTCAAATTCCTGGCCTCAAGTGGTCTTCCCACCTTGGCTTCTCAAAGTGCTAGAAATACATGCACGAGTCACTGCACCTGGCATCTTTATTTTACACAAAGGAAAAAATCAACTCAGGAAGCTGAGGCAAGAGGATCACTGGAGGCCAGACTGGGCAACATAGCAAGACTCTGTCTCTCTAAATAAACAAACAAACAAATAAACAAATACATTTTTTAAAAAGAAAGAAAATAATCAAGTATTTCCAGACCATTCAAAAACCCCAACCAATTTCCACAAATATGACCAAAACACCTGACTATTCAACATTTTTATATCTGATAGAAATTACATTTTCTTTCTACAGTGAGGCCAACATGTTCTATAATGGAAATAAACAATAAAGTGTCAAATAAAGTAAAGATATCTAAACTAGATTCCAAAGCCTGGTAGAGGCAAATGCTGGAACCTATAAGGGATTAATCCTTAAGGGAAAGAGAAGACAATGATAAAACACATCTTTGGAAATTTAGGAGAAGGAGAAGATTCTATAAGGGGAAAAGACAGATAAAACTATAACATCATCTTGTGTTCTCCCAGGAAGTTTTAGCAGTGCCTAGAGGCAGAATTCTTACCTATGTTTTCAATACAGGAAGTAAATTCTGAGTAAAAAAATTTGTAAGTCATTATGATGAATAGACAGAAAGTAGTAATATCTAGTAAGAGGACAAAATGAAAAAGATAATAAATGTTGACAAAGAGATGTAGAGAAACTGAAACTCTCACACATTACTGGTAGGAGTATAAAGTGATGTAGCTGCTTGAGAAACAGTTCAACAGTTCTTCAGAAATTAAGTATAGAGTTACCATATGAACCAGCATTTCCATTCCTACGTATATGTGCAAGAGAAATGAAACATATCCACCAAAAACTTAGTAGTGAATGTTCATAGCAGCATTATCCTAATATCTCAAATGTAGAAACAAAATGTCCATTAAACTGATGAATGAATGAATAAAATGTGATACAGTCATAAAATGTAATATTATTTGGCCAAAACAAGTTCTGATACATACTACAACATGGTTGAAACATTCTGCTTTTTTAAAAAAAAGAAAGAAACATTCTGCTAAGTGAAAGAAGCCAGTCACAAAGACTGCATATGAGGAAACACCCCCAAAAATCTGGAATTTATTTATTGAAATATTGTGAGACCAGCCTGGGCAACTTGGCGAGACTTCATCTATACAATAAATAAATAATTAGCCAGACATGGTGGCATGTGCCTGTAGTTCCAGCTATTTGGAAGGCTAAGGCGGAAGGATCACCTGGGTCCAACAGGTTGAGGCTGCAGTGCCCATGAGCATGCCACTGCACTCCAACCTGGATGACCTAGTGAGATGACTCAAAAAAAAAAAAAGATTCTTAAAAAATTGTGTATTTATTCTTACATGTTTAAACTTCAGTCACTTTCAAAGTACTCTCTGTATGATGCAATACACCTATCAAGATGATTTTTCCACTGCTTAAGACAATTTTTGAACTCATCAATTTGGGCCTTTTAGTGCTTTCTGCCTCTTTTTGTTTCACCTCTTCTTTTTTTTTATTAATCAATATTTTTTATTATGGTTTTGTGGGGTACAGTTAAGGGTTAGGTGTACAATTACGTTTCATTCAGGCACCCTGTTGATAAGAGGTGTTTTCCCATCCCCAGACAG
>NW_007198138.1:161586-175018 GCF_000164805.1 Carlito syrichta | reverse complement strand
CATTAAATCAAAGATTCAGCTGGGCGTGGTGGCTCATGCCTGTAATCCAAGCACTTTGGGAGGCAAAGGCGAGAGGATTACCTGAGGTCAGGAGTTCAAGACCACCCTGAGCAACATGGCCAGACCTGTCTCTACAATAAACTAAAAAAAAATCAGCCGGGCAGGATGGCACATGCCTGTGGTTCCAGTTACTTGGGAGACTGAGGTGGTAGGATCACCTGAGCCCAGCATGTTGAGACTGCAGTGACTGTGATGGTGACAATGCACTCCAGCCTGGACGACAGAGTGAGACTCCAACTCAAAAAAAAAAAAAAATCATGAAGAGATTTACAACTTGTCTGATGTATCTGGGGAGATAAAAATCAGAACCCATCTCAAATGGAATGATTAAAGATAATCAACAGATGCCATCACTAAGATGACTGAGATTAATTATACAATTTTTCTTTTCCTATCAAAATTTTATTGCTCTTCAGACTGACATTCCACTAACACTCTGCACTTACATAGCAAATGCCTTTACAGATTTTCAAAATAACATAAGGAAATGATAAACAGTGGTAAAGGAAGGATTTGAGTATTTCCTAGAAATAATAGCTCAAGGAAATTTTGGCATTGGAAAATTTATTTCTCCCTTATTTTATTTTAATCTTTTTTTTTTTTTTTTTTGAGTCAGAATCTCATTGTTGCCCAGACTGGAGTGCAGTGGCACACGGCCACCACAGCCGCCACCTGCTGGACTCAGGCAATCCTTTCACCTCAGCCTTCCAAGTAGCTGGAACTACAAGCACCCACTACGGGCTGGCTAATTTTTTTATTTACTGTAGAGATGAGATCTCACCAAGTTGCCCAGGCTGGTCTTGAACCAGTGGGCTCAGGCAATCCTCTCACCTTGGTCTTCCAAAGTACTGGGATTATAGGCGTGAGCCAACGCGCCCAGCCCTCCTTTTTTATTTCTTAAGCATATTATTTGGCTAGAAACAACTAGAATGAATTCCTTGCACTTCTCAAATTTATTCTTCTCTCATATTATTTAGTGTGCAATTCTTAGAGGAATAAAACCAAGAACACATTAAAAGTTTTAATTTTTATATTGAAAAACCCCAATTCAAAATAATTTATTTATTTTTTATTTTTTCCTTTTTTTTGAGTTGGAGCCTTACTCTGTAGCCCAGGCTGGAGTGCAGTGGCATGCTCACGGCCACCACAGCCTCAATCTGCTGGGCTCAGGCAATCCTTCCACCTCAATCTTCCAAGTAGCTGGAAAGACAGGGGCACACTACCACCTCTGACTTTTTTTAATTCTTAAAAATAAAGTTAATGCAGGGCGCGGTGGCTCATGCCTATAATCCCAGCACTTTGGGAGGCTGAGATGAGAAAATTGCCTGAGTTCATGGGTTCGAGACCAGCCCTGGCAACTTGGTGAGACTCATCTCTACAATAAATCAAAAAATTAGTCGGGCATGGTGGCTCATGCCTGTAGTAGTTCAGCTACTTGGAAGGCTGAGGTGAAAGGATCATCTGAACCCAGCAGGTTGAGGCTGCAGTGGCCATGAGCATGCCACTGCACTCCAGCCTTGGTGACAGAATGAGACTCTGACTCAAAAAAATAAATAAAGTTGATTTTAAAACATTAAAATCTTGGTAATTAATTTTTAAGAATACTAACTTAGTTTTTAAAAGTTATACAACTCCAACGGTAGAAAATGTGAATCTCTTATTTCGTTAAATAAAGTAATAAATAGGAATATACAAATTTGCTCCTGACAGAAATGGCTAAATAAGTTTAATATATATTTCATAATAAAAGGATGAGAATATCAAATTATTTATTTTAAGTTAATGGTAATTAATTCATTTCACCAGAATTACACCATATGCTATAAATGACAAAATCCATGAGTGCATTAAGCTGAAAACTTGCCCCAAAATTTTCAGTAGCAAAATGAATTTAAAATGTAACTAAAGACAAAGCAAATCCAATTAAACAAATAATGAAACCACAGTATGTCAGCATAGAAAAGAATGAACCTGAATTGATATTTCACAACACACATGACAAAACATCTCAGGAGGTTAAAAAAAATATAAACAGCGCCGGGCTCGGTGACTCAGCCTGTAATCCCAGCACTTTGGGAGGCCAAGGCAAGTGGACTGCCTGAGCCCATGGGTTCAAGACCATCCCGGGCAACTTGGCGAGACCTCTCTCTACAATAAACCAAAAATTTAGCCAGGCTTGGTAGCACGTGCCTGTAGTTCCAGCTACTTGGAAGGCTGAGGCAGAAGGATTGCCGGAGCCCAGCAGGTCAAGGCTGCAGTGGCTGGGAGTAGCCAGCAACCGAGTTAGATTCCAACTCAAAAAAAAAAAAAAAAAATTTAAAAAAAAAAAAAAATATATATATATATACAGGTTAAAAAAATGTAAAAATAAGAAAGATCCAAGAATACCTAAAATAAAACATAACAACTTTTTTTTGGTTGGGCATGGTGGCTCACACCTACAATCCCAGCACTTTGGGAGGCTGAGGTAAGAGGATTGCCTGAGCCCATGGGTTCGAGACCAGCCCAGGCAACTTGTTGAGACCTCATTTCTACAATAAATTAAAAAATTAGCCAAGCGTGGTGACACATGCCTGTTGTTCCAGCTACTTAGAAGGCTGAGGTGGAAGGATCACCTAAACCCAGCAGGTTGAGGCTGCAGTAGCCAGAGCATGCCACTGCCCTCCAGCCTGAGTGACAGAGTGAGACTCCAACTCAAAAAAATAAATAAATAAAAATAAAAATAAGCACTTTTTTCATAGTATCTTAGTAGAAAAATTTATGAGTCCTAAAAAAAAAGGCAAATCAGCCGGGCTCGGTGGCTCAGCCTGTAATCCCACGCCTTGGGAGGCTGAGGTGAGTGGATTGCCTGAGCCTGAGGGTTCGAGACCCACCTGGGCAACTTGGCGAGACCTCATCTCTACAATAAATCAAAAAATGAGCCGGGTGTGGTAGCGCGCGCCTTAGTTCCATCTACTTGGAAGGCTGAGGCAGAAGGATCGCTGGAGCCCAGCAGGTCAAGGCTGTGGTGGCCGGGAGCGGCCACTGCACTTCAGTCTGGACGACAGAGTGAGACTCCAACTCAAAAAGAAAAAAAAAGAAAAAAAAGACAAATCAATTCAAATATATGAAAAATAAAAATGTTTATATAATCAACAAAAACAAGAATTAGAGGAATAAATATAAAAGACTAGGAGAAATTATTACAAAGGTTGCTACTCAAAATTGCCATATACAAAAATACATGCATATAGAAAAATACATACATATACATACACATACATAGAGATTAGTACAAAAATTCAGTTATGCATTGTCATGGGAATAATTTCCAAGTAGGAATACAATAAGTGAATCAAGAGATAGAAAAATGCATAGCTATGTTAGCAAAATTATCTTGCAAACTATGAAAAAAATAGCATAAAATCCAAAATATTTACTATCTAGCCTTTTATAGAAAAGGTTTATCAACTCCTAAACTAAAAAGAGAAGTTAACTGACCTATGCAATTTTTGATAATTGAGAGATAGCCATTGTAGACACCATATACGTACTCATTATAATCCTGTTTTTAAAAGGAAGGAAAAGGCCAGGCACAGTGGCTCAGCCTGTAATCCCAGCACTTTGGGAGGCCGAGGCAAGAGGATTGCCTGAGTCCCAGGGTTCAAGGCTAGCCTGGACAACTTGGTGAGACCTTGTCTCTACAACAAATCACAAAAACTAGCTGGGCGTGGTGGCATGTGCCTGTAGTTACAGCTATTTGGAAGGCTAAGGCAGAAGGATCGCCTAAGCCCAGCAGGTCAAGGATGCAGTGGCCATGAGCATGCCACTGCACTCTAGCCTGGGCGACAAGAGTGACTCCAATTCAAAAAAAAAAGAAGGAAAGGGGACGAACACAGGACCGGATCACTGAAATCCAACCAGGCAAATGTTGGAAGTTCCTTGATTAAGACTTAGGCCTACGTCTATCAGGAAACAATTCTCCCTGGCTCTTGGCTCCATTCTCTAGGTTTAGCCCTCAGAGTCATTCTTTCTTTTTCAGGAAAGGTAGCACATGCTTTCAGCTTAGTCATTTTCTTACCTTGCCTCTTGCTTACAGAAGTTTGGAGGTCCAAAGGCCTCTTTTCCTTTTGTGCTCTCTGTCCCCTTTAACACAAGCTGCGGGTGATCCTTAAAATACAATTCTCTTAAAGCTTTGTGGGTCTCCTAGGGATCTCACTGGGGTTCTTTCTGATTAAAAGAAAATCCTCAAGAACAAATTCCTTTCAGATAAACTCTTCCTTGAGATTATACAGAAATGGCTGCAGGATAAGGATCATATCGTTAAGTTTCTTAGAAGCCCTATAGAGCCCCTTTTATCTAAAGGATCTGATCTTTACTCAGATAGGAAGGAAAACAGAATATTTCACCTCAAAATATGCTCCTTTGACAAAAATATTATTTTGAGCTAAAGGCAATTAAGATGCAGGGGAGCTCTCTGCCTTCCCATTTACCTATAAGCAGGACAGAGAATTACAAAGACAAATGGTCCTTCTAACCACCCTCCCTCCACTGCCTTTTCCTCCCTAAAGACAGGATGTAAATTCTCCTTTATAACTTTTATCAGTTAAGAGATGGTGCCAGAGCAATCTGAGGAGATTTTTTTTTTTTTTTTTTTTTTTTTTGAGTTGGAGTCTCACTCTGTCGCCTAGATTGGAGTGCAGTGGCAAGCTCATGGCCACTGCAGCCTGGACTTGCTGGGCCCAGGTGATCCTTCCACCTCAGCCCTTCAAGGAGCTGGAACCACAGACTTGCACCACCACGCCTGGCTAATTTTTTGATTTGTTATAGAGAAGAGGTCTCACCATGTTGCCCAGGCAGCTCTTGAACCTGTGAGTTTATGCAATCCTCTTACCTCCACCTCCCAAAGTGCTGAGATTACAGGCATGAGCCACCGTGCCTGAGCAGACTTTAATTCATTAGTTTCCCCATAAATTTACTTAACATTTTCCTGCCTTTGGAAGCCTTAAACTTATACTGCTTTCCTTTTGTCCTGTCACTTCTCTAAAATTTATTGCTCTTAAGTAAAGATCTTACATAAAACGGAACTCTAAGTCACTACCTTGAGTTACTTTTATCTTGTTTGATATGCAAGAGAAATATCACATTAACAAACTTGCATACATTAATAAACTTGCTTGCTTTTCTCTTGTTAATCTGTCTTCTTCTGTAGGAGTCTGTCCCAACTATGAACCTATGAGGACTGATAAATTATTTGAATTATTGAGAATAATTAAAAATTATTATTTCTCCCCTTCACTTAGAAGCCACTTCTGTATTTTAGCATCATTTACTGTCTGGAGAAGCTGAAAATTGTCACAACCATCAACCTTCTTCATATTTATCTGTCCCCACTTTAGCATACGTGTTCCTCCCACAATTTAATAAAAACAGCAAGAATAAACCAGTAGCATAGTCAACTCTGGCCAGAAATCTCCTTAGCTAGCTCATCAGTTCATTATGCACATTTTCTAGTTTCTACATTATGACAGGTAACAGTGTTGCTTTATAAAGTTTCTGTTAATACATTAGAAGGCTCTCCTTTCCTCTAGTTTCTAGTAAGATTCTCCCCACTTTCCTTTAAGCCTTCACTGGAACCTCATCAAAGAACATAAGAGTACAATTTCTTCAAGATACTTCACTAACACTATCTTCAAAGTCCATCCATCTCTTACACACCAGGTCTCAAAACAACAACCACTTCTTTTTCTTTTTTGATTTGGTGTCTCACTCTGTTGCCCAGGCTGGAGTGCAGTGGCAAGCTCACTGCCACCCTAGTGCTCAGGTGATCCTTCCATCTCAGATTTCCAGGTAGCTGGAACCACAGGCGTGTGCCACCACGCCCAACTAATATTTTGATTTTGGAGATGAGGTCTTGCCAAGTTGCCCAGGCTGGTCTCGGACCCCTGGGCTCAGGCAATCCTCTCACCTCTGCCTCCCAAAGTGCTGGGATTACAAGCGTGAGGCACCACATCTAGCCAACCACAACCACTTCTAGAAATATTTGTCATGACATCACCTATCTTAGTCCATGTGAGCTGCTATAACAGAATAACATAAACTGGGTTCTAGAAGTTGAGATGCCCACGATCAAGGCACCAGCAGATTCAGTGTCTGGTAGGGCCCACTTTCTGGTTCACAGATGACCAAATTCTCATTTTATCCTCACATAGCAGAAGGTGAAACAAGCTCTCTTGCCATTCTTATAATGACATTAACCCATTCATGAGGGTTCTACCCTCATTACTTAATTACCTCCCAAAGTTCTCATCTCCAAATACCATTCCATTATAGGCTACATTTCAACATATGAATTTTGGGGGGCACAAACATTTAGTCTAATTCACCCATTTCTGGTACCAATATCAATATTAGTTATCTGTTACATAACAATTATCCAAAGCTTATAAGCTTAAAACACATAGTTTAAGATTTATTATCTTATAGGATAAAGTATTAATTATTGGTTATTTAGAGTAATCATTTAACTCCCTTATTATATTTCAATTGTTCTCAAAGAGATGTTTCTTTTTATACCCTATAAGAAGTTATATTGTTTTCTTCTTATATTCTAAATCCCTTCTGAGCTATAACTTTAAAAAACTTTCTTTGAATTCAAGCCCCTAAAGATAGTTTGTCACACTTCCATTTAAAGAAAAAAGGGGGCTGGGCATGGTGGCTTACATCTAAAATCCCAGGCTGAGGTGAGAGGCTGAGGTGAGAGGACTGCCTGAGTTCACAGGTTCGAGACCAGCCTGGGGAACTTGACAAGATCTCATCTCTACAATAAATTTTTTAAAAATTAGCTAGTCATGGTGGCGTGTGCCTGTGGTTCCAGTTACTTGGAAAGCTGAGGCAGAAAGGATCACCTGAGCCCAGTAGGTCAAGGCTGCGGTGGCTGTGAATGTGCCATTAACTCCAACCTGGGCGATAGAGTGAGATTCCGATTAAAAAAAAAGAAAGAAAGAAAGAAAAATGAGCCAGGTATGGTGGCTCACACCTGTAATCCCAGCACTTTGGAAGGCGGAGGTAAGAGGATTGCCTTAGCTTAGGGGTTCGAAACCAGCCTGAGCAACATGGCAAGATGCCGTCTCTACAATAAATAAAAAAATCAGTTGGACATGATGGCACATGCCTGTGGTTCCAGCTACCCGGAAGGCTGAGGTAGAAGGATCACCTAAGCTCAGCAGGTCAAGGCTGTGGTGGCTGTGAGCATGCCACTGCACTCCAGCCTGGGCGAGAGTGAGACTCCAACTCAAAAAAAAAAAAAAGATACACTGGGTCATAAAAGATGAACTCCCATGAACCACCTGCATATCTCTCTATAATCACCAGCTCTCCACATATTTCCCTCCAGCACCTTTATTATGAACTATGTCGTGAACTAAGAAAAATAAATATTTTAAATTAAATAACAGAAAAAAACCTCCCTTTTAAAATGTCTGTATTATACCAATCAAAACAATGTGCATCACTAAAACACCTACACATATAATTTTCATGTCCCAATAACCCTCTGAACTATAGCTCACATATACATTCAGCTCTCTGGATCCATGTATGTTATCTACTTGGGAAATAAAAGAATCATATCTGAATCAATTCTCTCTTCCCATAGGAAAAATTAAATTATAATATGCATTATACTAACATGATTTTCTTTAGCTCTTTTTTCTCTTTGGCTTATCACAGAAACCCCAAAAACATTGTTTTCTTGATATGAAAACATCAACAACAACAACAACAACAAAAATTTACAATCTGGTAATTAGCTCTAATAACTAAGATAAAATAATTCAAAAATGTACCCTGAACGATGACTTTCAGTCTTTAATTAGACACTCACTTAACCAGTCATGTAAATTGTTTTTTTTGTTTGTTTGTTTTTTGTTTTTTTGAGTTGGAGTTTCACTCGGTCGCCCAGACTGGAGTGCAGTGGCCGCTCCCAGCCACCGCAGCCTCACCTGCTGGGCTCCAGCGATCCTTCCGTCTCAGCCTTACGAGTAGCCAGAATTACAGGCGTGTGTTACCACGCCCAGCTGATTTTTTGATTTTTATTGTAGAGATGAGGTCTCGCTGCCCAGGCGGGTCTCGAACCCGCGGGCTCAGGCAATCCACTCACCTCAGCCTCCCAAAGGCGCAGGATTACAGGCTGAGCCACCAAGCCCGGCTATGTGAATTGTTAATAACTCATATGAAAGAACTTCAAGTAAAATACAATTTGTTCAGCAAATTTATAAAATACAACACCTACCCCAATCAAATCAATGACATTTGTGTATGCTAGTGACAGAAAACTTGAATAGGCAAAGTAAAAAGTGATTTCACTTCAAAACATCTATATATTTAAGAAGTAATTTAACTCAGGAACTCAATTAAGTTGAAGAAAATTAATATTTTACAGTTCTAGCCAGGCTTGGTGGCTCAGCCTGTAATCCCGTGCTTTGGGAGGCTGAGGTGAGTGGATTGCCTGAGCCCGCAGGTTCGAGACCCGCCTGGGCAACTTGGCAAGACCTCATCTCTACCATAAATTAAAAAATCAGCCGGACATGGTAGCGTGTGCCTGTAATTCCAGCTACTCGGAAGGCTGAGGCGGAAGGATCGCCGGAGCCCAGCAGGTCTGCACTCCAGTCTGGGTGACAGAGTGAGACTCTAACTCAAAAAAAAAAAAAAAAAAATTTTACAGTTCTAGGCCAAAAAGCAGTCGTTCACTTAGCTAATTCTTTTAAGGTATATTTTTTTCCAATGAAAACTCATTTTTGAATTTTAAACAAATTTATGAACAATAATATATACAATATCTCACTTTGCTAACACAAAAGCTAAGTTTATTTCAAAATATTTCCTAAAACTTTTTTATCGTACACATATACATTTCACAAAGCTGCAGTAATAGTATAAAACTTTACATACTTATATCACTTACTATATAAAACATTATCCATGTCTCTACATAGTCATTTAGAAAAAATATCATTTTGACAACACAGTATTAACTGATCGTAATTTACTCAATTCACTATCACTGACATTAAGTTATGTCCCACTTGTCACTCTTATAGTCAAGCCTGCCAAAAATTTTTCATGCATTTTTTTCCCCGTTTAAGCTACCTTATTCAGATAAAATTCCACAAATAGGTCAACTGGATCAAAATGTATGTACATTTTGAGAAGCTTAGGTATATATGTTGATTCCTAAAAGTAATTTAATTTAATGAACTAATTAAAGATGCTGTCAATGTGAGTATACCATGAGGCTCACCAGAACATCACCATCTGCAAGTACTTTTTTGAATTCTTGCTTATTTAGAAAGAAAATTTTCTCTCATAGTTATAATTTGCATGTATTTGATTGCTTGGGTGAATAAACATTTCCTTTTGTGTTTGTTTTTTACTTTCTCTTATAAGAATCATAAATTCATATCTGTGTTTATCCTGAGCCTTTTTTGTTTTGTTTTGTTTTTTGATTCGGAGTCTCTCTCTGTCACCCAGGCTGGAGTGCAATGGCTAGCTCATGGCCACTGCAGCCTCAACCACTGGGCTCAGGTGATCCTTCCACCTCAGTCTTCCAACTAGCTGGATCCAAAGGC
This sequence comes from Carlito syrichta, assembly GCF_000164805.1. Lineage (NCBI taxonomy): Eukaryota > Metazoa > Chordata > Mammalia > Primates > Tarsiidae > Carlito > Carlito syrichta. The sequence goes on along the minus strand of NW_007198138.1, from coordinate 165,350 downwards.
GTGTGCCACCATGTTCACCTAATTTTTTGATTTATTGTAGAGACGAGGTCTCATCAAGTTGGCCAGGCTGGTCTCAAACACCTGAACTCGGGCAATCCTTTCATCTCTGCCTCCCAAAGTGCTGGGATTACAGGCATGAGCCAGCTTGATATTCTTTTTCATGTTGCTAATGAGTGTAGATAATTGTGAGGAGTAAAATAACCACAATAATAAGGAGCTACGATAAATAACATAAGTGCTGTGAATTTAGCTGCAAAAGTTGCTCAAGAAACTCAGTCAACATGTGTAACATTACCTAAAAGAGACAAAATGGCTTGCAGACCCACACAACTTCACTATAACCTAACTGAAAGTGTTAACATATTGATTTCAAAAGATGAATGGCCGGGTGAGGTGGCTCAAGCCTGTAATGCCAGCTCTTTGGGGGCCGACACAGGAGGATTGTTTGAGCCCAGGAGTTTAAGACTAGCCCAGGCAGACATATAGCGAGACCTCATCTCTCCAAAAATATTTTAAGACTTAACTGAGTGTGGTGGCGCACACCTGTGATCCCAACTACTTGGGAGCTGAAGTGGGAAACTCACTTGAGCTCAGGAGTTTGAGACTGTAGTGAGCTGTGATCATGCTACTGCACTCCAGCCTGGGTGACAGAATGAGACCTCGGCTCAAAAAAAAAAAAAAAAAAAAAAAGATAAATGGGTTATTCAGAATGGGCACTGGTCAGCCATTAAAGTATATGATGGGGGAAAATGTTAAATTTGGCAAGGTCCATTCAAGCATGCTCTCAGAGAGTTGTCTGGTCTCAGGATCTGAATATTCCGTCTCTAGAGGTGAGGCTGGATTAGATATAGCTGCCTGAAGCTATCTTTGCCTGCTCTTATTAAATAATCTGAATCTTAATTCATAATTCCTGTTATATTTCAAATGTCTCATACCTGCTCCTTTCATATTTTAATAGAATCACACTGAGAGATTTCAAGGTCATATAATCCAGATAGAAACCCAATCTGCAGGCCTTTCTCATGAATTATTATCAAGATATGTTCCACGCTTCTACACTCCTGGTGGGAATGCAAACTAGTGTAACCTCTTTGGAAGACAGTGTGGCGGTTCCTGAAAGAACTAGAAATTGACCTTCCATATGACCCAGCAATTCCCCTATTAGGAGTATACCCGGAGAAACTCAAATCATCCTATAAAAAGATACCTGCACACACGTTTGTTGCAGTTCTATTCACAACAGCAAAAACATGGAACCAACCATGTTGCCCATGAAAGCTGAACTGGATTAAAAAAAAATGTGGTAAATATACACAATGGAATATTACACAGCCATGAAGAAGGACAAACATATGGACTTCGCAGCAACTTAGATGGATTTAGAGTCACTCATACTCAGTGATCTACTACAGAAACAAAGAAGAGAGTACCATATGTTCTCACTTATAAGTGGAACTTGAACAATTATACTATAAGAAAGGGAGTGGCAGTAGTGGGAAACTGTCAGGGGAAGGGGGGTGGGATTGGCAACTGAAGGAAACTGCTAGGGGAGGGAGGGGCACACTTCATCAACAAGGTAACTGCACAATCAACGTTTGTATACCTAACCCTGAATTGTACCCCACATCTTTGTAATAATCTTAAAAAAAGATATGTTCCTCTATTCACTAGTTCGATTTTCTTGCCTTATTTCTTAAAAAAGAGCTCTACTAAAAAATAATTAACATACAATAAACTGCACATATTTATTTTTGAGTCGGATCTCACTCTGTCACCCAAGCTGGAGTGCAGTGACACAATCATGGCTCACTGCAGTCTCCACCACCTGGGCTCAGGTGATCCTTCTGCTTCAGCCTCTGGAGTAGCTGGGACTACAAGCATGTAACACCACACCCAGCTCAGCTAACTTTTCTTTTTTTTTTTTGAGTTGGAGTCTCACTCTTGTCACCCAGGCTGGAGTGCAGTGGCACGCTCATGGCCACCGCAGCCTCGACCTGCTGGGCTTAGGTGATCCTTCTACCTCAGTCTTCCAAGTAGCTGGAACTACAGATGCATGCCAACACATCCAGCTAGTTGTTGTGATTTATTGTAGAGATAAGGTCTCACCAAGTAGCCCAGGCTAGTCTCAAATCCCCAGGCTCAGGCAGTCCTCTCATCTCAGCCTCCCAAAGTGCTGGGATGACAGGCTGAGCTACCATGCCTGTACTTTTTTCTTTTTATTTTAGAGATGAGGTCTTACTATGTTGTCGAAACAGGTCTCAAACTCCTGGGCTTAAGCAATCCTCCCACCTAGGACTCTCAGAGTGCTGGGATTACAGGCATGAGTAACCATGCCTAGCTGACTGAACAGGGTTTAAAGGATACTGCTTAAAAAGTTTTAACAGTGTACATTTTCCTGTGAAACCATCTTCACTTCAAGATAGTGAACCTCCTTGATCCTTCCTGTTTCTCTGTATTCTCTTCTTCACCTTCCCCTGCTGCACCCTCCACATATTTGGTAGAGGGAGGGACTCAAGGTGTCTTGTCTATCACTTGCTACAAATGGAAGTCTATTATTTCTGCAATTACTTTGTAAAACTTAAATACAACATTATATTTATTCCTGATAAATTTTATGTTAGGGTGCTCGAGTATAGTCTACAATAGGCATGTCCAACCTGCAGCCCAGGAGAGCTAGTAATGCAGCCCCACAAAATCCTTTAACATCGTGTGTTTTTTAGCATTTATTTTCTTTGTGACTCTATGAATAGTTCCATTTTTGAAGCTCACAATCACACCATATTCATGACATCCTTTTTTTGCAGGGCATACATTTGTGAGCAGCTGTTTTCAATTATGAAAAACACACAGAGAGTAAAATTCAGACAAACATTTCTGATGAGCACCTTGAGAATGCACAAAGAATTGTGACAACTTCCATTAAACCAGACATTGATAGATTTGCTTTACAAAAATAAGGTCAAATCATCCACTTATTTACTTATTTTGAATAGGAGTCTAAATCTGTCACCCAGGCTGGAGTGCAGTGCCAAGCGCACAGCCACCGCAGCCTTGACCTTCTAGGCTCAGGCAGTCCTTCCACCTCAGTCTTCCAAGTAGCTGGAACCACAGGCATGTGTCACCATGCCCAGCTAATTTCTTGATTGTAAAGATGAGGTCTCACCAAGTTGCCCAGGCTGGCCTCGAAACCCTGAGCTCAGGTCATCCTCTCGCCTCTGCCTCCCAAAGAGCTGGGATTACAGGCATGAGCCACTGCAGCCTCAACCTGCTGAGCTCAGGTGATCCTTCCACTTCAGTCTCGCAAAGTGCTGGGATTACAGGAGTGAACCACCACGGCCAGCAAATTACCCACTAGTTTTATATTGTTCTCATTTTTCCAAACCTTATAATAAAAAATATAAATAAATAAAAAATATATAAAATATATAGAAATAAAAGAAATCTTATTCTGGGGCCAGCTGCGGTGGCTCAAGCCTAAAATTCTAGCACTTTGGGAAGCCTAGGCGAGTGGATTGCCTGAGCTCAGGGATTTTAGCTCTTTCATATTTCTATTGTTTCATAGCACAAAACATGGAAGAGGAGCTTTGAAAAATCACAAAGGGCATCTCTGAAGTGTTTTTTGCTTTTAATGGCATCATGAAAACCCATGCTTGCTAGGTTTTGTTTCTGCTTGCCATTTCTAGTTCACACCTTTAACTAAGTTCAGTCATCAATGGCAACTTTTGTAAAATTTTTTTTTTTTTTTTTTTTTTTTTTTTTTTTGG